>NC_092803.1:89210613-89510613 GCF_040954645.1 Diabrotica undecimpunctata | reverse complement strand
TTACTAAATAATTTTTTTTTTAATTTTTAGAAGTTAAATATTGAAAACTGTTGATCGTGTGATTAAAAAGTAATTAGGAGTTCTTGCTATTATATTAATGGAAGTAGTATCTTAAACCTGTCTTGATAGTATGCAACATGTTTTGTATGCAGGTGTATTACGGTGTGTATATGTAAAAGTAAATCTTTATTTTATTTTTGATGTTTTGTCAGTAAGTAACAATAAATGTTGCTCAATTTATCTATTTCTGACTTGTCTTTATTGTATAAATAAAAAGTCAGACATAGATAAATTGAGCAACATTTATTGTTACTTACTGACAAAACATCAAAAATAAAATAAAGATTTACTTTTACATATACACACCGTAATACACCTGCATATAAAACATGTTGCATACTATCAAGACAGGTTTAAGATACTACTTCCATTAATATAATAGCAAGAACTCCTAATTACTTTTTAATCACACTATTTTTGTTTTTTTTTCTGTTCTCTATGGATCAGTCAAAACACACCATGAAAAGATGTCACTAACAAAATTTTAAAATTTTAACTTTCCAACTAAATTTTAAAATGTATATTGTCCATTATTTTAAATGTTATATTTTATATGTGATTTTATAACTGAAGAATAATTTCCAATTATTCTTCAGTTAAAAGTTGGCGTATTTCCATTCAAAATAATAACAAAATCATCCCCTATTTCCAAGTTTCATTAAAACATAAATTAAAAATAATATATCAAAATATTTCCGCCATACAAATTCCACCCGTCCAACTAATTATGCAATGTCCCCTGTAGAAGTTCATAATTGTCTCAAACCTTGGAATTTGGTGACACATGGCCCTTAAATAAAAAAATTTTCGGTATCGCGTCAAGTTGTTTGCTAGATTGCAATAAATCAGAACTTTGTTGGTCTTCAGCGGAGAACCATCTAAATGAAGCCAAATGTTCGTTTAAAATTTTTTAAATATTCATATCTACGAATATGAACATTATTTTCGGCAAAGTTTGTGTGTTGTTTTTTGTTTTTTGTTTTTTCTTTTTTGATTAAGTTAGTTTTAAATATTGAGTAAAGTGTACAGTAGATATATGATAACATCGATAATATACTACATATTGAGTTGTAAGTTATGAACTATAAACATCTGTATTTCTCATAAACTCTATGTCATTTGTTATATTTTAGAGAACTGATGAAGCTTTAGAAATATAAAGCGAAACGTCTTCGATAAACTTATGAAGTAGTTGACTTCTTTTTTTATTTGCCAACCTGAATGACCGATTAAACCTCTGAATTCACTAGTTGAATACTTTAGAAATATAAATTGACGGTCGTAGTTTTTACAACATATATATATATATATATATATATATATATATATATATATATATATATATATATATATATAGATAAAGTAGTTAGGTATTATTGACTGACCCGTTATATAAACTAAAGTTTCATTTTGAGGTTGCAGTCATTAATAGGACAGGATAAGTAAAACTCTTTGTTCTTTTATCTAGCTTTCGCAAAATTTATTCACTTCTTCAGGATATGCTAAAATATGATTATAATTATTTTATCAGTAAATATCAGTAAATACAATGAAATTAGGATTAAAAAAAAACCTTGTATAAAAGTAGCACAAAAACTTATAACATGAGGTTAGTCCATTAAATTTTGAAATTCTCAAAACATTAAACTTAACTTATTTAAAGTATACTAGCGGACCAACTCGACATCGAGTTTTTTAAATGAAATTTTTATTTTGCGAGAAAAATTAAGAGATCAATACAAACAATATAAGCAAGAATATACATAACATTCATCAATAATAATGCAAGTAAAAAGTGTATTAAATATCACGAAATATTTCGTCGAAAACAATGTTTTTGTTACAATGTTATCATTTAGCAGTTAATTTTGCATGCTGATCACGAATCCGGTGTCAGATTTGCTCTATCTTGACGTTTTATGCGCGTTTCGGGTCACTTCCGGTGTCGGATCGCAACCGGAAGTACATATTTAGATTCGTCTCGACGAGACCTTTCGATCCATATATACATTGTGGGGTCTAAAACTTAAAGTAAATTTTAACTTCCGGTCATCTCAAAACCGGAAGTGAATTTTTGTACCAAAAGTATATCTTGACAATCTCATACGTAATACTAATAATATTCCGAAAAAATATTTTAATTATCTAAATGGTTTTTGAGTAAAGTGGTGGACAAGAAAAGGGCTTAGCGTTTTAGTATATAAGTTATGTAATATTTTAATTATCTTTAATTTTGTAGGAATCATGATTGATAGTAATTATTATTTTGATGTTTGATTTATGTCATAAAGACACTTGTTTCTGTTTATTAAATTTTTTGTTGTTGATAACTAGTTTTCGATTGTTATATGGTTGGTTACAAAGTGGCACCAAATATGAATATTTAAATTTTTTTTTAATTTAGTCAGGAAATTTAATATTAGGGAATTATAGTATTAGTTTTCGTAAGACAGAATGTAATTATAGATATTGCTTAGTTTATCAATATCGGTTTTTTTATTAACGCATTGATATTTATTTATGCATACCATTTCTAAGAATTCTCTTTTATTTAATTGGGTTTCACGTCTTAATATCTTAGTTTCATTGAAATTAAATGAATGATTCTTATTAATTGGATGATTTATTAATGAACACGTATTTTTATTATTTCTAAGGTAACTTTTATGTGATGTTTAGTCTGCCTGTTAGATTTCTAGATGTGTGTCCGATGTATGACTTATCACAATTTTAGCATGGTATTCTGTAAACTACATTTGAGCTTTCCATAATGCTAATAGGTGATTTAGTTTTTGTATACAATGATGTTAATGTTTTAATATTTTTAGTTGCAATTTTAATCTGAGAATAGTTAGCAAAGACTTTAGTTAGTTTGGATGTTAATTTTGGTATGTAATGTAGTGTTGTGAAAGTAAATTGAGATTGCACGATTTGGTGATTTGATTCTCGTGTTTGATTTATGTCAATCATTCTATTAGTGGGGTTGTTAAATAAAAATTTGTTAATTAGTTTAATTGGGTTTGCAAACTAACATCACATAAAAGTGACCTTAGAAATAATAAAAATATGTGTGCATTAATAGATCATGCAATTAATAAGAATCATTCATTTAATTTCAATGAAACTAAGATATTAAGACGTGAAAACTAATTAAATAAAAGAGAAAAAAAATGAAATATTCATATTTGGCACCACTTTGTACAAAACCATATAACAATCGAAAACTAGTTATCAACAACAAAAAATTTAATAAACAGATACGAGTGTCTTTCTGACATAAATCAAACATCAAAATAATAATTATTATCAACCATGATTGCTACAAAATAAAAAAAATAAATTATTGTAATTACATATATATATATATATATATATATATATATATATATATATATGTACTTTAAATAAGTTAAGTTTAATGTTTTGTGAATTTCAAAATTTAATGGACTAACCTCATGTTGTAAGTTTTTGTGCTACTTTTATACAAGGTTTTTTTATTCTAATTTTGTTGTATTTACTGATAAAATAATTATAACCATATTTTAGCATATCCTGAAGAAGCGAATAAATTTTGCAAAAGCTAGATAAAATAACAGAGTTTCACTTATCCTACCCTATTAATGACTGCAACCTCAAAATAAAACTTTAGTTTATATATATATATATATATATATATATATATATATATATATATATATATATATATATATATATATTTTTCAGTGTGTCATTAATTGTGACGTCATATAATGTATTAGATGTGTCGATGTAATTATTGAGGAATCTGACAGATGCCAGGACCGTACTTACTTTTATTGCAAGGTGGAATAAAAATAGTAAACAATATTGTATATTAAATTTATAAATATGAAAACATTTAAAAACGACAACAGAACGATCCATTTATTGTTTATTTTATTATAGTATATATTACAAGCATAGTTAGCTCGTTTTCTAGTTATACAATTAAATATTTTGCCGCCATTTTTTGTAAACACAAAAAATACTGTTTTCAAAGATGTTTATTAGGTAACTTATAAATTAATTACATAAATAGGATATAATTCTAATCATAAAAACAATTTATTCACTGATGCCTAATAATAATACTTTATTGAAGACATTGAAAAGTAGAATTTGAATATCAATGAAATGTTAAAACCTTTCCTTTATTTTGTAATATTAAAATTTTAATACGTACTTACCTATCTGGTAGATGCTTCTTTACAATATTTATCAACTCAAACTTCATCATAGTCATTGAACAAGTAATATGTCGGTTTTCAACCATTCTAATAATGTTTTGCCCAACTCGCATTTGGTATTTTTTTTTAATAAAGTTGAATGGTACGATGCATTATCCATTATAATTAATGGCGGTTCTTTTAAATTTGGTAAAAGCTGATGCTCAAACCATTTTTCAATATTCTCAGAATTCATTGAATCATAGTAGTCACCAGATTTACTTCCACTTTTGAAAATCTATTCACAGTTATAAATGAACCCATTTTCAGAACCTGCATTAAGAATAATGTATCGTACACCTTCTCCATTCTTCTTTTTGACTGCATTAACACTGCCATCTTGCCAGCACTTGCGGAATCTTCCTTTACTGAATATCCAGGTCTTATCCAATAAAACTGGTTTTAAGGGGTATAAATTGCATTCATTGTGCTTATAGGTTTTTAAAAACTAAAGTCTTTTTAAATCACATGTGGTTGTCCCATTAAATACTTTCTGTTAGCAGCACTACAATTTACACATCTGAATTTTAATTCTTTTAAAGCTCTGTGAAGTGCAGCAATAGAAATATGAATCTTATCCACTTCCTCTAGTTTTTGCTTTAGGGTATAGAGAGTCACATGCTCACCTAAAACGTGTTAAGATACTAGTGATTCTTCTAAGAAAAATATTAAGAATGTAAAGTAACACATTAGTTTTGATATTAGGAATTTGTCTATTTAAATGCTATATGCAACAGTACTCCTTTCATAAATCGTAATAACCATATTTGAATAATCCAAAGTATAAGAGTTATAAAAATATATCTATATATTTTAAAAAACTGCACAAGGTAAATGCATAAACTTCAACAAAAAGGCAAATGGGTCTCTTAAATCTTTATTACAATACTTATTACTTAATTCAGTAGTATTCTTTTTATAATCACTTTTCATTTCTATATATTTTATATATGTAACTAGTTGTCAGTAACAATATATTAAAAGAAATGTCTATGGAAATTAGTTACTCCTGCCTTTCTATCAGAAATATGGTAAAATATTTTAACTAAACTGTTCTAATGCTCTTACCTTTACTAAACATTCTGTATACACACATCCTGATGGCATGTTCGTATTTATTTATTAATAATTTCGGTTTAAGACTCACGGCTACTGATTGGCTCATTGTAATTGAATAATCAGAATCTTTTGGACACCTTTATTTGCCAATCGTCTTATTGTTGGCAAATAAATTCCTAACATTTATTTGCCAGTACGCTGAAATAAACAGTAGGCAAAAATATAACAATTTTATTTTCAGTGTAATTTTAAACTTCACGAACAGCAGAAATTGGTAATAAAGTTTGTCCAGCTTCTTTTTCTAATTCAAATATTTAAGCAATTTAAGTATCAGTACCTGTTCCTTTTCCGTAAATCTTGGCATTTTAAAAATATTTTAATGAAAACACAAAAACAAAATAAAAATATAAACACAAATAATGTACAACGCTTGTGAAATAATGTCAAATACTGACCTGAACGTACCTGAACCGACAAAAATTACTTCACTCTTTGACACTTCCAAAGGATGGCCAACATGAATGAAGTTTCATCAACGAATCTAACGTAGGCTAGGAATAGACCGGTTAGGTACTGTCATCGCCAGTTAACTTGGCGGTGCGCACAAACCCAAAATTGCTTAGTGGCTTAGGTGGTGGTCTTTAGTATCCTCCCAGTTATCAGGTGCGTAACACTTAAGTGATTTGCAGCTATTATTTTTCAGACTTCTTATTATTTCGGATAGTTAAGTGTATTTGTGACAATATCTAACGATGGCGTTGAAAAATAGTAGAAAGAATAATTCTGTTATCAGTGGACAATCTCGGGAGATTATATTTAATGTGTTTAATTATTTCAAAAATATTAAACTCGAAGCAGAGACCCTAAAAACTGTGAAAGAAAATACAGCTAAAGCAACAGGTAAGTTTGTACTTACAATAAATTAATTTTAATTAGACGACTTCTAAATAATAACAAAACCGCACTACGGTGGTCTATTTGGACCAAAAATAACTCTATATTTTTATTTCATTTTAATTATATATTATTTTTAAAACACAATAGTTCTATTTCTATTTATAAGGCATTTTCTTCCCACTGGTGGAAATATTTTGTTTGTTTATGTCTACCTTGTATTAAATTAAAATAGATCAAAAATAGGTGAATATTTGACATACATAATAATGTTGACAGCTTACCACACTTACAAAAAATTTAAATTATTCGTTATTTTACAAAAAATGATCCAGAGTTCAGCACAATTCTATTACACATAAAATACAGAAAAATTAATCACGTGGATAGTTTCTTAGGTTTTTTGCTGATTACACACCTCACAGCAAGCTACAATATGATACATGTATATTTGCAAAATTTCGGGTTTCCCTTTTCGTACAGTATTTTCAATGCCCTCTTTTACCTATGAAAAAAAACCTATGACAAACAAACAAACCTATGATTTGTTGACAAACCTATGGCTTGTTTTTAAACCAGGAGGAGTAATTCAAATTTACCTTTAATTTTTTTTTACCTTTAATAATTTTATAATGCTATAATATTTATGGATTACCGTCGAAGGCCGTCATGATCAACCCAAAAAGAAGATATAATATATTTGCAGAATTTTCTAGCGACTTTCTTGGCTGTGAAACTTTTTAGTTTACTCCTCCTGGTTTAAAAACAAAACATATTGGAGGATTTGGTTGATTTTGTGTCGGCATTCCAGATTATTGCATAACAGTTTGTCGAATATACGAGAGCAAATATTATCCTCCACGGGTGTAATTTCCTCAACAAAATAATTGTTTGCCTACGTTTGGAAGAGTATGTCATAATCCCACAGGTATTTCCCTCACTATAGTCGAAGTTGTTATTTCACGTAGATTTTACTAAAAGACATTCGAGACATTATAATATTTACTTATTTAGTGTAAAAACATGTAAAGTGTAAATAATAATTTTGAAATAATACCAAGAGTTAATGGATTTTGGGAACAGCTTTGACCTTGAAAATGCCACAAAGAATATAACTAAATATCTCTTTTCTTACTCAGACTCTTTAAAGTCTTTTACAATATTTTAGAATCGAAGATATGTAATTATATTATTAATGTATTGGATTTTGACAAGAGCTATGCATTACGCCTATTTAGTACACAAGTTTATGTGAAATGTTCAAGGTCATAGCTGTTCCCGAAATCCATTACCTCGACCTGTATAATTTGTTTACGATTAAAAAGACATTAATAGATTACGTCAAATTCAAAAAAATATTACTTGCTAATGACATAAGTATTTGTATAATACAGTTAAATAGCAAAACAGGTCAAATATTTCTCAGTATTTAAAATTTGGTATTTAAAACCCATTAAATTCATGACTTTCTCCTAATGACTGATTATGAAAGCGGGCGTTAAATTAGTTAGGACTAGTGTAATATATTGTGTACTGTCTTTCGATATGGCAGTAAATATAGACATTTTTATACACCTACATCCTAGATAAAATAAATCACTATAGTTACTAATTCTTTTACAGGCATTTCCATCAGAACAATCGAAAGAATAACAAGCGAGGCAAAATGTTCTTTGAAAAATACCGGCAGAGTCCATTTTTCCAGTCCAGGCAAAAAACGAGTCAGTAGATCAATCATAGATTTGCCGGAATACCAAATAAGCGACATTCGCAGAATAATTTACGATTTTTATAAAACAGAAAAATGTCGGGTTACGGTAAAAAAATTAAAACAAAAAATTCACAACGATTTGGATATCACAATTTCACAAACATCTTTAAGGCGACTTCTACGCAAAATGCAATTTCGTTGGAGGAAAACCGAAAACAACCGAAAAGTGCTTGTAGAAAAAAGTGCAATAAGAGCTTTGAGAATAAAATATCTGAGGCAAATCAAATATTTTCGGAGTCAAAATAGGCCAATCGTGTATGTTGACGAGACCTACTTACACAGCGGTCATACTTCTTCAAAGAACTGGACTGACGAATCAACCAAGGGGTTATTTTCAAATATTTCCAAAGGTCAACGACTAATAATAGTGCATGCCGGTGGGGATATGGGATTCATAAAAAATGGGTTATTAATCTTTAAATCAGGTTCAAAATCAGGGGCTTACCACTCTGAAATGAATTCAGACAACTATGGAAAGTGGTTACAAGAACATTTATTACCTAATTTACCTGCTAACTCGGTATTAGTTTTTGATAACGCACCTTATCACAGCATTCAGTTGGAGCGGGCGCCTACATCAAACTCAAACAAAAATCAAATGATAGAATGGTTAATGCAGAAAAATATTTCATTTACACCTAGTGCTTTAAAACCTGAACTGTATGAAATAATTAAATATCATAAACCTCATCATGTAAAATACAAATTCGACGAAATTCTACGTGCGCATGGCCATATTCCTTTACGTTTACCTCCTTACCATCCTGACCTAAACCCTATCGAACTAATATGGGCGACAGTCAAAAATAATATAAGGCAGAAAAACGTTACATTTAAGCTAACTGACGTACAAAAACTCGCCGAGGAAGAATTCACTAATATTGATGCAAATGAGTGGAGAAAACGATGTTACCATGTCATTAAGAAGGAAGATGAGTATATGGACAGCGAGATAGTTGCTGATAACGCCACGCAAATAGCTCCAATTATTATAAATCTTGACAGTGACTCTTCCAGTACGGAGTTTTCTTCTTCCGAAGATGAAGATGAAGAAAATTATTAACAATCAATTAATTTTCAAATAGATACCACTTTTCAACACGGGTACTTGTTTTAGTGTTATAATAAAACCAAAATATTAAAATTAAATAATTACTGTGTTGCATTTAATTTGAAACCCAATATCAAAGTAGATTTGTGAATTAAATTCAGTCAATATTTTATAATTTGTTTACTAAGTTAAATAAATATTATAAACTGTTGTATAAACAATGGCTTACTATTTAAATTGAATAAAACAAAATTACAATTTCATCTTTCTAATAATATATTAAAGCTTGCGAAAAATATTACTTTTTTAATTGTGTAATAATTATTTGACCTATACCGCTACGCTACTGAATATACTTATCAGAAATAGTAAACCAATAGGATGAATCATAGGGCGTAAACATAATTTATTTCTCTGTGACGTTGTGCGTACTCTCTCGCCAAGTTAGCTGGCGATGATTGTATGCAATGCTGTAATATGTTCGTGTTTTAATCACGGAACTGCCGCTTTTTTCGTTACATCCAACTTAATGCGTTAGAAAGAAATCGAAAAACTGTGACGCACTGCAAGAAGGGTCTGAGAAGAACTATATACATATGTATATATATATATATATATATATATATATATATATATATATATATATATAAATATATAACTGTTTTGGATGGGTTGGAGTCAATAATAGGGCTATTGGTTAACTATTTTTTTATTCTCGAGCTTTCAATTGTGTTTACAATTATTATCAAGAGCTAAAAAAGACAAAATACTTACAAGGTTGAACTAAAAAGAAAAAACAATTTTTGTTAACTTACCAAATAAAAATTAGTTTGGTAAGTAAAAATCACTGCTTACATCTTCAAAATATTTAATACAAAAATGTTTTTATCTAATAAATGTTTCTCTGAAAAATTTTTATAATTTTGAAAACATTTTTTTAATATAAGAATAATTGAATTTATAAATAAGTTCAAATAGCAACCAATTACAAATAGCCTCAATGTCATAAATGCCAACATAAAATTTTTATTTTTGACAATTATATTGCCAAAAGTAAAACTTCGTTTAAACATTCTTTTTTGTTTAGTAACAAAAAGAAGAAGATTTATTCACCGTTGACAGATGTCTGAAAGAATGTGACAGATATATGGAGAATTAAATATGACATTTTACAAGTTTTATATATAAATCATAAAGAAAGAATATAATTATAAATTTTGCTTAAATTTTGAATTTCAGATCTTTTGTTTAAACTCTTATCATTTTTGCTAATACAAACCATTTCCAAAAAAGTCCTTTTAAATTTATTACTTTCAGTACATAAAATTTTAATGTTATCAAAATCCATAATATGGTCTTTATCGATTACATGTAATCTTTGTAAGCTTTGGCAGAACATGTAATCGATAAAGACCATATTATGGATTTTGATAACATTAAAATTTTATGTACTGAAAGTAATAAATTTAAAAGGACTTTTTTGGAAATGGTTTGTATTAGCAAAAATGATAAGAGTTTAAACAAAAGATCTGAAATTCAAAATTTAAGCAAAATTTATAATTATATTCTTTCTTTATGATTTATATATAAAACTTGTAAAATGTCATATTTAATTCTCCATATATCTGTCACATTCTTTCAGACATCTGTCAACGGTGAATAAATCTTCTTCTTTTTGTTACTAAACAAAAAAGAATGTTTAAACGAAGTTTTACTTTTGGCAATATAATTGTCAAAAATAAAAATTTTATGTTGGCATTTATGACATTGAGGCTATTTGTAATTGGTTGCTATTTGAACTTATTTATAAATTCAATTATTCTTATATTAAAAAAATGTTTTCAAAATTATAAAAAATTTTCAGAGAAACATTTATTAGATAAAAACATTTTTGTATTAAATATTTTGAAGATGTAAGCAGTGATTTTTACTTACCAAACTAATTTTTATTTGGTAAGTTAACAAAAATTGTTTTTTCTTTTTAGTTCAACCTTGTAAGTATTTTGTCTTTTTTAGCTCTTGATAATAATTGTAAACACAATTGAAAGCTCGAGAATAAAAAAATAGTTAACCAATAGCCCTATTATTGACTCCAACCCATCCAAAACAGTTATATATTTGTTCCAAACGAGTCACAAGTACTTCTTTTTTCTTATTCTTATATATATATATATATATATATATATATATATATATATATATATATATATATATATATATATATATATATATATATATATATATATATATATATATATATATATATATATATATATATATATATATATATATATATATATATATATATATATATATATATATATATATATATATATATATATATATATATATATATATATATATATATATATATATATATATATATATATATATATATATATATATATATATATATATATATATATATTACTATGATCTGCTTTTTCTTACTTTTATATTAACTTTTTTTTTAATTACTTTCATTAATTATTTAATTAATTATCTGTGTTGCAAATCATACATAAAAAAACAATCTCAGGGTGCCATTTTATTATACAAAAAAAAAATAAATCAGCTTAGGTTATACTTATCTTTTCTCGTGGCTTCCAGTATCTCTTTATTGTTCCTTATCGGGATAAAAAAGGAAATAAATAGAAATAACATAAATAAACAAATACAAGTATATTTTATTATCAAAAGAAATAATATGAAAATTTATCAAATAAATTCCATGGGCTTAACTGTCCCAATGAAAATTGTACCACATTAAATAATTTTAATTTACCAAATATTTATCGGTTTGGTTTTTATAACACTGATAAAACAACATAAACAAGAAATTTGGATATTTGTAAAATAATTACACTTCCTATGAAAATTTTGAAATATTGAAATCTTTGTTCATATGTTTTTGTACTTAAAAAAAATAAAATTCTGAATATTATAAAAAGAAACTTTTTAAATTTATTAAGCAATATTAATAATTATCCTTTGACGTTAAAAAAACTTTATGATATTTGCAATGTGAATCAGAAAACTTTAATTATAGTCGGACAATTTTCAATTAAAGGTGACTAATCTACAACTTGAACTAAACGGTAGCGGCAACCATGTAAAATTTCATTAGTAAATTCTTACCGGGATTATTTTTATTGTGTATGCTTCGCCCATGTAAATAAGCGAGAAAGTAAGATAAATTTAAGGTGAAAATTTTCGAAACATTCGGGGTGTAGATGTATTCTACACTTTTTACATAAATAGTATTACTTTTGCACATCCTACATTTTTGCACTATCGTCTCTTTTTGTAATGTGGCCAATATTGTCGAATCCGGTTTCATCTGGTAAAGCAAATTTAGATTGACGGCCATGTACTAAGTGACACTGATGTAGCGGTTTCTTCACTATTATAAATTATAAATATAAATCTATGTCGGCTCATGCTTTCTCTTATAATATGCACTTGTGGTATTATCCCTAAAATATTACAATTCATGAAAAGATAAAGTTTAAAAGGAACGTGTAATACATTTCGCATTTGTTTATATAAAATATGTTTAATAATTCGAATCGAGGACATCAATAAAATAGCCTCGATTAGAATGTGTAAAGTCGGCAGAATTATGAACACACAACTTTGTCGTAGGTTAGATATGTAAAACTTGACCCACTAATGAACGACTGCTGACCGTTGCAAGGTCTATTATAAAAGAGACAACGACTTATCTGAGAGGCAGAACTAAATTAACGTCAAGATAACAACTTGATGTAACGCGTATCATTTATTATGAAGTAGTTTCAGAAACGTCAACTAAGTACTGAATATAAGTAAAATAAGTAATGTTAAGAAATAGTGTAAAGTTGTGTTCTAAATAAATGGTTTATCAAATATAACAACCCCACAGCATTTACCATAACCCCAACATTTACCATATGGCGATCCTGAAGTGGTAGAAACCAGGAGTCTTCATCCAAAGAGGCCTAGAATGGGAGGAAAATCATCCAAAGATGAGCTACAAGAGAATGGAGTCGTCAACAGCAACTTCATAGTTAAAACCAAAGATATCAGGCCAAGCGAAGAAATAAAGGTACTATTATACGTTATTACCACAGTTCTGATACTGAAGTTAATATGGTCATTATGGAAGGCGCATAGGAGAAATATGAAGCGGAGAATACACCGGGACATAGCAGCGAGGTCGACAACAAATTTAGACGTTTAAGTGGTGAGTTTGCATATTATCTATTTTTATTGCACTCCCTTACACGCATAATAATATGCCAGTTGATTTTTTATTTATTATTTCTTTATTGAATATATTATTATTATTATTTATAACATTTATTGATTATTAATTATTATTTTATGACTTTTGATGACAATTTTGCTTATATTTGGGTATGGATAATTTTTAATTTATTAACTTATTGAATTTTAACGGATAATTGACGATCTTATTTTTCTGAATGAATATATTTTTTTGGCTAAGTAACTACTTATTGAATTTTATCGTACTACATAAGACTATCGGATTTGTGTTTTCGTTTTAAATGCCTAGCAGTTGTTAAAATACTTGAGACCATAACGCAGGATATAACCAAACAGAGCAAAAGAGTGTTGAAAAAGGAGATACCGAAAAGCAAGGAAGTAAAGATTGAGATAACGACACAATTAATTGAATCATATAATAGATTTGTACACCTCATAACCAAAAATTGGGAAGCCTTAACTGATATTCAGAGAGAGACTTGTAAGAGATACTTTAGTAAAAATCGAGACAAGGTCATACAATCGTTCCAAGCCATAAATTCCAGAATATTAGTTCCTAATCTGATAACTCAACAGATTGACAAAGATATAGAGGAAGATCAAAGCGACTCAGAACAAGAAGAAACCATGGCTCTTAGTATCAACGAATTTTTAAATATTGCAAGCAAAATTTTACCGAGTGAATTCGACGGAACCACAGGAAAACTACAACCCTTCTTAGACGCACTTGAACTTTTGCAGAAAATAGCAGTAGGACATGAAGAAACAGCGGTAAAACTCATAAAAACAAGATTAACAAATAAAGCCAGAAATTTGATAACCGCAGAAGATACAATTTTAGATATACAAGCAACATTGAAGAGAGAACTAAAAGGTGACACGCCGAAAATGGTGATAGCTAAACTCGAAAAAAGGAAACAAGGACATAGGGATGCAGCTGTGTACGCATCTGAGGTTGAGGCACTAGCCGAACAATTAAAAGTGGCGTACATAACAGAGGGAATGCCAGGAGAGTTGGCTAAGAAGTATACAACGGAGGCAGTAGTGGCTACGATGAAACGTAATGCCAGCACAGATAAAGCCAAGCTGATATTAGAGGCAGGCAACTTCACAACCCCACAAGAGGTAATGTCAAAATTTTTATCAATAGACACAACAGAACACATGGAAGAGTGTTAAACTATAGAACGCACTTTAACAAAAGAGGAAAATTCCAGCACAAAAGAGGATATTACAATGGATATGACCAGTGGAGGAGACCAAATTTCTCGCAACAAAACGATTTAAAAAGAGATCACCGTCCACATGAAAAGAAAGGGTTCAGAAAATTCAATAATCAAGCACATAGAGGAAATTCAAGAGGATTCAATGGGAATATACGATTATTAGAAATAGAAGATAGTCAGCGCGAATCAGAAAACCCACAGTTGGGGTTTTGAACAACCAATTCTTATATAAGACGGATGAACAGATGACAGAATTAGAATACTATATCTACAACTTCGACTTAAACCTAACAAATTTCGTAAGGATAAAAACAGGAATCTTAGGACGAGTAAATACATTTATTATAGACACAGGAGCGGATATTTCAATACTTAAATGCACACAAGACTCTATGCGAGAACATGTAAGACCAAATACAAAAGCCAGAATAAAAGGAGTAACCCGAGAAGAACTGCAAACAAGGGAGAAATCAAAACTACGCTAGACGTAAGTGGCAATCTTTTTGGACATACCTTTCAATTGGTAGAAAACAACTTTCCTATCCCAACAGACGGAATAATTGGAAAAGATTTTATCACAAATTATCAATGCATATTAGACTACGCGAATTTAAAAATACACATCAAGAATGATAGAAACTATTACATCAGTACGAATATTTTGGATACTGTAGACGATAGCACAATTTTAATACCACCCAGATGTGAAGTTTACAGAACAGTTCAATATTTTCAAACGTTAAAGGCGGATAGACTAGTAGAACAACAGGAGATACTACCAGGAATATTCATAGCGAGAGCGATAATATCAGGAAATAACCCATATATCAAAATTTTAAATACAACTTACGAAACTGTTACGATAGAGACAGGTACAATCAAAACACTAGACATGAAATTGTTCAAAGTATACAGATTAATCAACGACAGCAAGGACAGGAAGAAAGAACTAAGGGAAACATTAAAGCTAGATATTCCAGAATACACGCGAGATAAATTAGTATCGTTATGCGAAGATTTTGCAGATATATTTGCATTAAGACATGATATGCTAACATGAAACAACTTTTATGAACAAAAATTGAGAGTAAAGGAACACACACCAGTTTACATAAATAATTATAGGACACCACATTCACAAACAGAAGAACTGAATAGACAAGTACAACAATTAATAGACCAGGGAATTGTCGAGCCATCGACATCAGAATACAACAGTCCGGTCGTACTAGTATCGAAAAAAGCTATAGATGGAAACAAAGCATGGAGATTATGTATAGATTTCAGACAGCTAAACAAGAAACTAGTCACAGATAAATTTCCGTTACCAAGAATAGACTCAATATTAGACCAACTAGGAAGAGCAAAATGGTTCTCAGTAATAGACTTAATGTCAGGGTTTCACCAGATACCATTAGAACAATCATCAAGGAAATACACATCTTTTAGTACGGAAAAAGGAGCGTTCCAATTCACCAGACTACCTTTTGGACTAAATATAAGCCCAAATAGCTTTTCAAGAATGATGTCAATAGCATTCACAGGTTTAACACCTGAGAAAGCATTTCTGTATATGGATGACATAGTGGTGATAGGAATAACAGAAAAACATCATTTAGACAACTTAAAAAAGACATTTGAGATATGTCGGAAATTTAATTTGAAGCTAAACCCAGCAAAATGTCAATTTTTCAGAAAAGAAGTTACATATTTGGGACACGATCTTTCGCAAGAAGGAGTATCACCGGATAAAGCGAAATATTCAACAATAGAGAAATACCCGACACCGAAGACAGCGGACGAAGCTAAAAGATTCGTAGCATTTTGTAACTACTACAGACGTTTTATTCCGAACTTTGCAGAGATATGCATACCTATAAACAGATTGTCGAGAAAAGGGAGTAGAATTTTTTTGGTAGCAAGATTGTGAAGAATCATTTAAAAAACTTAAATCAGCTTTGATAAAACCACCAATTCTCAAATACCCAGACTTCAACAAACAATTCATACTAACAACAGACGCATTAAATGCGAGCTGCTCAGCAATTTTAAGTCAGAACTACGACGGAACAGATTTACCAATAGCTTACGCATCGCGCAGCTTCAACAAAGGAGAGCTTAACAAACCTATAATAATTAAGGAATTACTTGCAATCCATTGGTGAATCAACCATTTCAAATGTTATTTATATGGAGCACCAACATTCTTGATAAAAACGGATCATAAACCACTAACACACCTATTTTCGATGACAGAACCTACCTCGAAACTCACGAGAATCAGATTAGATTTAGAAGAGTACGATTTTGAGATAGAGTATATAACAGGGAAAAATAATTACGCGGACAGCCTTTCGAGAATATCAACGAACCAGCTAAAAGACTTATACATAGACAACAATCATATATTAGCTATAACCAGAGCTGAATTAAATAAGAAAGCGGAAAGAGCAGAGCACAGGGAGACAGAAGAGAAAATTATATTACAGCATAAAACCCACAAGCAAACAGTAAGAAAGGTACTAAATAATATGGAGGCGCATAGACTACCAATTTTGTCTTTTGGAGCAAACCGGGTCTCACCAAGACTGAGCATTCGGGTCAAAAACAAAATCAAATGCAGTAAGAGCATGACCACAGGATTTAATCACTTTGATTTAGGTCAATTGTTGGTACAGCTTCATCAGCTAGCGGTAGAGAATGCAATAAGTAAAGCAAAAATATATGTAAATGATATTATTTTTAAATTGTGCACAATTGATGAATTTATAAACGAAGGAAATAAGATATTGAAAAATGTAGAAATATACATATGCGAAGTACCAGAAATCATAGAAGATGACCAAGAAAAACTGAGAATAATAGAAGAATACCATAATCACCCGATGTTTGGAGGTCACGTGGGAAATAATAGACTTGTAAAGAAACTAAAAGCGAGATTCAGATGGAAGAACATGGAAAAGGACATACGTAAATATATTAAACATTGCCATAAATGCCAAATTAATAAACCAAAAAGATTACATGTCGAAGAATTTGTGATATCGGACACTTCGTCAAAACCATGGGACATAGTGTATATAGACACGATAGGTCCATTCCCTAAAAGTAATGAAGGCAATCGATACTGTATTACAATGCTTTGCGAACTGACGAAATACGCAGTAAGTATCCCAGTACCTAATAAAGAAGCCGAAACGATAGCTCGTGGAATTTTTGATAATTTCATACCAACATACGGACTCATGAAACAGATTAGAACGGATCAAGGCACGGAATACAAAAATGAAATAATGAATGAATTAACTAAAATGCTAAAGATCACACACAATTTTTCAACGGCATACCACCCTCAGTCAATAGGGAGTTGTGAGAAGCTACATAGGACACTAAATGAATACGTAAGATCATTCATAGACGAAAACAAGGAAAATTGGGACGAGTGTTGCAGAATGTTCACATACTGCTACAACACTACCCCTAATGCTTATCACGGCTACACACCTTTTGAATTGTTGTATGGTCGGAAAGTAAATTTACCAGAAGATCTCACAAAGGAAGTTCAACCATGCTATAACATAGATGCCTATTATAATGAGCTCCGATATAAACTACAAATTGCACATGACAGAGCTAAAACATTCTTAATAAAGCACAAAAAGGGAAGACAAGACGCAAGCAAGCAAATCGCAGCACCTCAACATTTTAAAATAGGAGATCTAGTCCTGCTCAAAAGAGAAGAAAATAATAAGTTTGATAGTCTTTATGTAGGTCCTTTTGTCATAACAGAAGTAAATAATGTTAACTGTAAAATTAGGCTAGATACGGGAAAGATTAGGGAGGTGCATAAAAACAGATTATACGCTTACAATCAGTAGACATAAGTGAACAATATTAGTGATATCGCGGAAAAGTGACAGAGCAAATGAACAATCGCGGCGTAAACAAATAATCGAATAGGGCAAACTAATAAACTATTTTTATCACATATGTTTTAGATTTAAGATAATGTACATGTATACAGTAGCATAGGTAAACAGTACTTATTTGAGGTTGAAAAATTTCTCTTCTTCCTAAGGGAAAGGGAGAGAGGAATGAGACAGTTGCAAGAGAGAAATTTTTTCCGTAAGAGGGATGGTGTGGTATTATCCCTAAAATATTACAATTCATAAAAAGATAAAGTTTAAAAGGAACGTGTAATACATTTCGCATTTATTTATATGAAATATGTTTAATAATTCGAATCGAGGACATCAATAAAATAGCCTCGATTAGAATGTGTAAAGTCGGCAGAATTATGAACACACAACTTTGTCGTAGGTTAGGTATGTAAAACTTGACCCACTAATGAAGGACTGCTGACCGTTGCAAGGTCTATTATAAAAGAGACAACGACTTTTATCTGAGAGGCAGAACTAAATTAACGCCAAGATAACAACTTGATGTAACGCGTATCATTTATTATGAAGTAGTTTCAGAAACGTCAACTAAGTACTGAATATAAGTAAAATAAGTAATGTTAAGAAATAGTGTAAAGTTGTGTTCTAAATAAATGGTTTATCAAATATAACAACCCCAGCATTTACCATAACCCCAACATTTACCATACACTTCTTTATCCTCATCCTTTGACCAATGCATATCAACTTGAAGCAGAGTGTAAACCAGATATTATACATATCCTAATATTTTTTTTTTAAATCTATGTTATTCATTTCAAAATTGTGACGGTTATTCTGGGATGAATAAATATTTGTAAAATATAGAATGCTCTCAATTACTTTTTTATCAAAAAGAGTGAAAAAACTTCAATATATGACTTGCCTACATGGTTGGCTATTATATTGTCTAAATATCAATTAGACTGATGTTGAATTACTACTGAGCACGAATGAATATCTGTTGTTACAACTTGAGATAAATTTGGATTTACTATTTTCGCTTGGTTTTTTCTTTGGACGTTTTATCTGTAGTTCAGAGGAATATCATAATCAGAGTCGTCAGAATTCCAAATCACGTATATTTCATATGTACCTGCAATATTCGATTTTATTGATTCTTCACAAATAATATTATCATTAATGTCTTCAAGGAATACAATAACATACCAGCAATATACATACGAATATACAATATACGCAACAATAACATACGAATAGATATAGAAATAGTCATAAATTCACTCAAAAATAGAAAGTCATCAGGACCAGACGGAATAACCGACGAGCTTCTAAAATAAGGAGGAGAAAGTATAACCCTAGAGATGACAAAACTTATACAAAAACTAATATTGCACTTATACAATTACAATTATAGAGTTATAAATCTACTGAACACCGCACGTAACCTTACCACAAAAGTCCTAACCAACAAAATCAATAAACTAACAACTTTAGGTTTCAGATCCGGAAGATCCTGCGTAGATGCCGTATTTGTACTAAGACAAATCACAGAAAAGGCCATCGAGTACAATAAACCACCATATCTATGTTTTATAGACCTGACAAAGGCTTTCGATCGCATCCAAGTCGAAGACGTCTTACACCTACTGTATAAAGGAAACATACCAATCAAGATTATACAAACCATCGAAAGCATCTACCTCCATAATCGAATACAGGCAAAGATAAATGGAAAACTAACACAGTGTATACCAGTACAAAGCGGAGTCAGACAGGGTGACTCGTTAAGCCCACTTCTCTTTAATATAATAATGGACGAAATAATACAAGCAGTACGTAAAGGTCATGGCTACAGAATGGGGAACAAAGAAATCCAAATATTATGTTATGCAGACGACGCCGCATTAATCGCCGAGACAGAAGACGAGCTCAAAAGATTAACACATATCTTCAATACAATATCTAAGAAATACAATATGATAATATCAGCAGAAAAATTCAAATGTATGACAACATCTAAATACCCACTACGGTGTAAAATCGAAATTGATGGGAAAATAATAAAGCAGGAAGCAATGTTTAGATATCTGGGAATAGATATAACTAGTTACGGAGATGTTGAAGAAGAAGTACGACAGCAAAGCTTAAAAGCAAGTAAAGCGGCGGGTTCTCTTAATGACACAATCTGGAAGAACAAACACCTAAGACAAGACACAAAACAAGAGTCTATAAAGCAGCAATTAGACCTATATTAACATACACGGCGGAGACAAGACCTGACACATCTAAAACGAGACGTCTGCTAGAAACAACAGAGATGAAAATACTCCGACGAATATCAGGGAGAAGTCTGTTGAATAGGGAGAGAAGCGAAAACATAAGAAGAGCATGCAATATAGAAGACAAATGGATGGGTGACAAAACGAAAACAGGAGTGGAACGAACACATCAGTAGAATGGCTGGGGATAGAATAGTACGAATAGCACGAGATAAGTTACCAAATGGACGAAGAAGTATTGGCAGACCAAGAAAAAGATGGTGCGACAATTTAAACAATTTAGGAGGCTAATATTGAAGAAGAAACAGGCTTTAAAGCCTACATACTAGAAGGAAGAAGAAGAAGAAGATCAATGTCTTCTACATCAGAATCTAATCTAATCTCGGCGGCAAATGAACCACATTAAGTGAGTCAGCATTTTCACAATCTAAGTCTTCTTCTAACAAAGCTATTAACTCTTTAGTAGTTAGTGCCATCTTCATTTCATATTTCGAAAATTTACTGAAATAAACAAATACACTACTATATAAACGCATTCACATGATAATAGTTTAGCTTACTTCATTTTAATTTATATGAACTTCATAATATATTTTCATATTTGTATCAACAAATAAACACAAGGAAACTTTCAAATTAAGTTAAAAAAATAAATATAACGTTTACAGCACACAGCAATTCTATAAATAGAGAATGATGTGTAATGATGTGTAATTAAAATTGCCGATAGTTTTTAGTCTAATGAAAAAAAAATAAGTATTTTCCAAAAAGTTTTCTGTTTTTTGAAGTTTCGTATTAGATACTCTCTAATAAGGATAAAATTTTACTTCATTTTGTTAGACAACTATAAGATACCCGTTAAAAGACACATGATAATTCAATAATTAAATCAGTCTTAGATTTAATTTTTACGTAATTACTTGTGTTTAAATAAATAATTAAAATCTTTTTTGGTACGCCTCTGCAAAATTGATAAGTTGAATACGATTTCGTTGAAAATTTATCGTTAAGGGCTTCGTTAAGTGCGATGTTGCCAAGTAATCACCTTCAATTAAAAATTGTCTTAGTATAATTAAAAAAAAACTTTTATACTCTTTTATTTGAAACATACAAAAAATTCTGTCACAAAAAATTATTGACTGACCTTTTAATTCACACACGACGATGTCTCCTTTCGACCCAAACAGCTCCCCCTTGTTGATTATGTTAGGCTACCAATCAAAGCCTTCTCTCCGTTCTAAGCATCAACCTATCAGCATACCAGCAACTCTTTCTCCAAAACACGAGCATGCCTCGTTTACCAGTACTCGTTCAACAAACTTCAAAATTCTCTCATCTCTTTCATATACTAACCATCTCCTGAGACCCAAGTATTTTTTTTTACTTGGTGTCGCAAATATTTTTAATAGTTATAGTTCTTGTGACTTACTCACTTGGACTTTATAGAATCAAAGAGGTATTCGGTTTTCTCAACTTTGACCTATCTCTTGTTCCACCTTTCAGCCACCCACTTCTAACTATTAACACCACTGGCACTTGCTTCTTAACTGACTACACAAAACTTCAACTGCTTCTTTCGGATGTCCATCACATAATCTTTTCTACTCCAAACTTTCAAAACATTCACTCTCTTTCATCTCCATTCCAAACTCGCTAATAAATCATAAAATTCTTATATCCCTCCTCTTATTTTATATCAGAAAAACCCAAGCATCGCTTCTAAACAACTTCCTTTGAAAGTGATAACGGTTTTATCTTATACTTTCTAAATACAATAACTACCTGGTGGCTTTGGCCTTTCCAGCGAAAAAAAAACCAAAGGCTTTTAAAATATAACATCTACAAATGGGAAACAATTGTCTATTCACATTTAAGTATTTACTAATGTTTTTCAGTCCTTCAGGGTAAAACTCATTATGGATAAACCCACTGCTTAAAACTAACTTCTAACAAATATTTACAAACCGATGTACAGGGCGTTGCAAATTTATGTGCCCGCGTTCTATAACAAAATAAAATTTTTATTCTTTCTTTGATTGATAAAATGAAACACAACAATATATATAATATATATATATATATATATATATATATATATATATATATATATATATATATATATATATACAGTAGAACCTCGATAAGTCAAACCTCAATAACTTAAAAACCTCTATAACTTCAAAAAATTATATGTTCCCTTCCCATCGGAGCTAAAACCTCTACAACTTAAAATACACAACCTCGATAACTTAAATAAATAATGTCAGTATTGGCCCTCAGTAACTTAAAGAAATCTTTTCACAACCTCTATAACATAAAATTGTTTACCAATGAAGAACGTGCTTTCGGTCATATTTATTGCTTGCACGTGTTCACTTAATGTAAACTCCATACTGTCTAATTGTTTTCTTCTTGGAATCTCTTAAAAGCTGTATTTGCGGCGGTTAGGATTAGGACAACAGCTGAACAGCTTACTGTATCATAAGTTTTTGATCACTGTCCTAGAAACATCGCTTTACGTACTGTGTGAGTTGCGAACTTGCTTAAAATGAGTTCAAAAAGAAAATTAACAACGCTAACATATGCTGATAAACTAAAAGCTATAGAAGCAGTGAAAAATGGATTCAAAAGAGAAGAAGTTGCGGCTCAGTTTAGAATACACGAGAGTACATTATCAATCATCATGAAAAAAGAAGCTGAACTATTGAAAAATCAAGAATCAGGAGGCAATCTTCAATGTAAGAAACGAAAAATTGCCGAATTCTCTAATTTGGAACAGTGTTTGTTTACGTGGTTAAAACAGTGTCGAAACAAAAACATCAGTGTCAGTGGACCCATACTGAAAGAAAAGGCTGTAGAGTTCGCTAATTCACTAAAAATCGATAATTTTAAAGCCAGCAATGGCTGGTTAGAGAATTTTAAGAAACGACATGATTTAGCCTTCAAAAAAATGTGCGGCGAAAGTGCGAGCGTAAGCAAATCAGTCTGCCAAGAATGGAAATCTGAATTGCATAATTTAGTGAATAATTATGATCCCAATGATGTTTTTAATGCTGACGAAACTGGTCTGTGTTTCAAATGTCTTCCCGAAAAACATTAACATTCAAAAATGCAAAATGTCATGGAGGAAAACACAGCAAGGAACGACTTACGATTCTGCTTTGTGTAAATTCTACGGGCACAGAAAAACTGAAACCTTTAATTATAGGTAAGTCAAAAAAACCTCGGTGTTTTGCAGGTTTAAAATCACTGCCCATGGATTATGAAGCCAATAAAAAAGCATGGATGGAAAGTTTCGAACTTGGATTTGAGGTTCGAATCGGTTTGTAAATGCCCCTTTGTCCGCTTCTTGTCGATCGACGATAATAGGTATAATAAAAGTTGAAGTTGTGGAGAAAAAGTGTTGATTTATTGACAGCTACTGGTAATTACACAATATGATGTTCGTTAGGTAACTACTTATGATTGACTGTTGTAGACTGCGCTCACATGAGCTCAAATCCACAATTTATAATCTCACAAATAATTCATACCTCAGCACAGATGTTATTGATTCCTATCATACCATACCAACAAACTTTGCTTACCCTACAATTTAATCTACGCCTTAATTGCGACACTTAGGAAGTTCAATTAGAAAATATATTATTCGGAAATTTATTTAGTTGTAGGTGAATGAACTAATTATTAAAATATTATACGATATGGTTTTACAATGTCACTTATACACGGTGAAACTATAATAAATTAAGAAGTTTAGAATAATGTGAGATTACAAATTAAGGGGTTAATTTGTGATTGAACATATTGGCCACTATATAAAAAATAAACAGACGACCAATAGAAATATTTAAAACATATAAAATATAAACTAATATAACAATAATCATAACACTAATTCACTCGGTTTTTGAATTATTATCTCACCCGAGCAGTGCTAAACTATCTAATTCAAATCTATGCTCATTAAGTGAAACTGATCTAGGAGGGGCTTTCTTTAAAGTACTACTTAAATTTGGTTGTGATAAAGTATGTCTTCGAGGCGCTGGATGAGGTTGGATGCAAGAACCTTGATGCCTTTGTTTTCTGGCTCTCTTGGAGTTTCGAAAATATCTGACCTTCCTTTATTTTCATGTCACTTAAAATTAGTATAAGTTATTGTAATCTACTGCAAGTAGATTCCTTGGGACCAACAACGAGCGCACAATACGACCTCTTCTTTTTCTAGGTTTGTGTCTCTTTGAAATTTCTTCTCTAATTGCAGCAGTCTCGCATATGCTAGCTGTTCTAAGTCCCTCTAATAGGCTTCTATTAGAATTGAAGGGTATTTTAACTTCAAATCTTCCTTCATTATCCCTTTTTACTGTTCTTTTATAATATCCTTCATACTCTTTTTCTTCTACTGAAAGAGTATTGCTTTGATCTACTTCTTCTAACTTCCAGTATTTTTTTATTTCTTCATCAATCTGTCATCTAGATACCATGCTGAGTACTTGTATATTAGGAATATTCTCTTGCTGTGCTATCCCTGACATTATCCAACCCAATTTTGTATTTTGGGCGAGCAAACCATTCTTTGTTCGATCTACTCCGTCCAGTAATATCAAACTATATTCTTTGGCTCCTAATAGAATATCTATTGAAGCTGTTTCATTAAAATTTGGATCCGCCAGGACTAAGTTCCTATGGTTCCTTTCTTTCATCTGTATCTCCTTCTCCGGTAGATTTCTTGTTATTTTTCGTAGTACAATTGCTTCGGTCTTCATTTCAAATTCGTTTTTGAAATGCGGCTCCAAGTTTTATGTTACGCTCCATTCCGACGTACTTTGGTCTTCATTGCCAATTCCAGATATCTGAGCGTGGACAGCCTTTCTTTTTATTCCGAGACTTGTAGCGGCCTGCTCCGTAATGAATGATGACTGCGAGCCTTGGTCGATCAATGCTCTCATCAATTGTGAGCTTCATTTTGAGTCTCTTACTCGTACTAATGCCGTTGCAAGTAGCACTTCTTCATTCTGATGACTTAAACAGCTCACGGTATTCTCTTGTCTCCTTGACGATCCGTCGTAAGTGTTGTCACCTCTGGTCCCACTAGGATTGGGTCTATTTTGTGGCCTTCTGTTTTCAGAAGTTCTTCTGTTGTCATACTGACCTGATCCACTAGAATTTGATCTATTTTGTGGCCTTCTGTTTTCAGAAATCCATCTGTTATCATACTGACCTGGCCCACTAGAATTTGGTCTATTTTGTGGCCTTTTGTTTTTAGAATTCCTTCTGTTATTATACTGACCTTCTGACAAGTGTAGTAATGAATGGTGCTGTCTACCACATTCTGCACATCTATGATAGGAATAACATGGTACTTCCCTTTTGTGTAGTAAGCATCTACCGCACCATTGCTTTTCCTTTACGATTTTGTTTCTTTCACGTACTTGTTGACGTAGAAACGTTGTACATTTCAACAAGTTATGTTCTTCATGACACACCACACAGGTTATCTTCTTCTTAACCTGTTGTCTATGATCTGTTCCTTTCCTTTCTGTTTCCAACATCTCCAATGTCTGGAATCTTCTTTGTAGGAATTCCTGTGTTGACTTATATGTCGGAATGTCCCTACTGTCTTGAATTGACGTTTCATATAATCTCCTGGTTTCTGTGTCCCACTTTAACATACTTATCCTTGCTATAAGAGGGCTCCAGGACTCTGTCATTATACCTAGTCCACTAATGGCTTCTAAGCATTAGTGGAGAGTATCATGTAATGTTTTCAGCGCCTTTGCTGACGTTTCTTTTATCTCCGCAGCCTGAAGTATCTTGTCTATTAATATAAATAGATTCATCCTTGGATTATCGTACCGATCTTGCAACATTTTCCAGGCAGCACTGTAGTTTGCTTCTGTTATATTTAAATGTTGTATTATTCTACTTGCTTCTCCTCGGAGGCTTGTCTTCAGATACTGCATTTTATCCACATTTGATAGTTGGTTATTCTCATGTATCAAACGTTTAAAAATATCATAGAATTTTACCCAGGATTCATACCTTCCCTCAAAACAGGGTAACTTCACTTGGGGTAATATGATTTTGTCTTTTTTGCATCCTTCCGCCTTTAATCTCTTATTTTCTTTTATGATCGACCGCACCCTTCTTCTCATTGCATAAAATCTTTCTATTTCACCTTCTTCTAGTGTATCCTGTTCATTGTCCACAGTTATTTCCATTATTAAAGCATCTATTTTTTGTACCTCTTCTTTTAAATCTTCTTGTATATCTTCATCGGTTTCGTCGTCTTCCAATAAATGATGAAGTTTTCCCATCCTAATTTTTACTTCTCTAATTTTTGTCGAAGACTTGTACGAATTTTTAATAAAATCCTCTAAATTCTTTTTCGTTTCTTCATATCTTTTTTGTACTTGTTCGTAAAAGTTAGACGTAAAATATTTATCAACTCTCGAACCCTTCTCTTCAATTTCTGTGTTTTGATCTTCAAAGTCGTTCCACAATTCATCAAGTGTCTGTCTTTTGATGTTTAAGTATTCTCTCGTTCGTTTTTCTTTCCGAAGTTTTCGTAAATTATTTAAAAGCTTTTTAATTTCTTGACCTAGCTTTTCTTGATCTAAATATAACCGCTCCATTTCAAACGTATGTAAGGCTGACCTAAATTCAACTTTTAAAGTCTCGGCAAGATTACCTTAGACAACAACGCAATGAACTTCTTAACCTTGCTGACACGGCTTATTGTACAAATTAAAGAATGTAATATTATCACTTGTAACCAGGGAGAAAAAATTCTTTATATAAAAAATGCAAATACTACAAAATACTATATATTTGGAATGAATGAACTCTGAATGTGTATAAAAATAACGATTTTTCACGATATTTCCCTATATTATGAAAATCAAATGTTTTAAGAATTTTAAATTGTAAGAGTCAAATTATGGAGTATAATTAAAATTAAAATAATTAAGCTATTAGATTTGAATTAGCTGTAGACAAACTATTACTTTTTTAAGTAAAAGGTATGCAGAATAAAAATATTTCAATTAAGTATTATTAAATTTGAATCTTAAGTTTCTTTAATAATCTTTTTAATTTATAAAAAAAATGCACTGTTCACTTGTATGTCCCTTCTTCCTTCTTAGAACTACAACTGGTACTGGTGAGCTGGATCTCTGGATGCTACTAGATTTTTCTGCTGGAAACTGGATCTCCAAACTGATGGAACAGTAGACTTAAGGACTGCTATTCAGGTTCTCTTGTAATCAAAGGCACTCGTAAGGCTCCTACCCTTAATTTCGGTGCTTTCTGGTCTTTTTAATTTCTTTTTTCTTTTCTCCACACTTCGAATTCGATCGTCGATCTTGCACGGAACTGGGAAACAGCTATTTAGGTCGCTAAGGGTCGTCTCCTTTGAAACTCCAAACCAATTAACGCCCTTTTGATGAAGTTTTGTCGAAGGACCAATGGAAAGTTTCGAACTTGGATTTGAGGTTCGAATCGGTTTGTAAATGCCCCCTTGTCCGCTTCTTGTCGATCGACGATAATAGGTATAATAAAAGTTAAAGTTGTGAAGTAAAAGTGTTGATTTATTGACAGCTAATGAAGTTTTGTCGAAGGACCAATGAAAAGTTTCGAACTTGGATTTGAGGTTCGAATCGGTTTGTAAATGCCCCTTTGTCCGCTTCTTGTCGGTCGACGATGATAGGTATAATAAAAGTTGAAATTGTGGAGTAAAAGTGTTGATTTATTGACAGCTACTGGTAATTACACAATATGATGTTCGTTAGGTAACTACTTATGATTGACTGTTGTAGAGTGCGCTCACATGAGCTCAAATCCCCAATTTATAATCTCACAAATAATTCATACCTCAGCACAGATGTTATTGATTCCTATCATACCCTACCAACAAACTTTGCTTACCCTACAATTTAATTTACGCCTTAATTGCGACACTTAGGAAGTTCAATTAGAAAATATATTATTCGGCAATTTATTTAGTTGTAGGTAAATGAACTAATTATTAAAATATTATACGATATGGTTTTACAATGTCACTTATACACGGTGAAACTATAATAGATTAAGAAGTTAAGAATAATGTGAGATTACAAATTAAGGGGTTAATTTGTGATTGAACAATGGATGACAGCAGAACTTTTTAAAAAATGGCTGATTAATATAGATAAGCAAATGCTACCTTCAAATAAAAAAATTATTCTGTTCATCGACAACTGCACAGCACACGGGAACATACCACCATTAAAGGCAATCAAAGTACAATTTCTTCCACCAAACACAACATCACAACTTCAACCTTTGGATCAGGGTATAATTAAATATTTTAAAACATCCTACAGAAAAGAAGTTGCTAGAAGAATGATAGCTGATATGGAGCAAAATACGATTTCTTCTATCAATATTCTTCAAGCAATCAGGATGGTGGACAAAGCATGGCGAAACGTAACACTCCTCACAGTGAAAAATTGCTTTAGAACCTGTGGTTTTTCTTCAGAACCTCAAGAAATCATTGAACCTCAAGTAATCATTGAAAAGGAAGATAATAATGTACCTGAAGAATGGAATAACCACATGTCTTCGTTAAAGATTACTTTTGACGACTTCGTTACTTGTGATGATAAAGTAGTCACAGCAGGGATGGTAACAGAGGAAGAAATATTGGAATCAGTTAACAACTGTATTGAAAGTGATAAAGACGATGAATTTAACGACGACCCACAAACTTCATCTACGAGCATATCAATCAACGAAGCAAATAGTGCTATAACGACTGTACGATCATTTATAGAGCAGTGTAGCAACATAAAAGATAACGTATTGTCTTCTCTATTTGTCATTGAAAATCAAATCGATTTAGAATCTGTGAATTGTTTAAAACAAAAGAAAATCACAGACTTTTTTTAGTAGACTATACCTTTAATTATTGCTTTAACTTTTTGTAACGTGTATAATAAATGAATGTAGTATATGTAGTAATGTAGTGTATAATAAATGCCTATATTTTATTGAACTTCTGACCTATATTAATCCATCACAACATAGACCCTTGATAACTTAAAACCTCTATAACTTAAAATATTTGGTTTTTCCCTTGGACTTTAACTTATCGAGGTTCTACTGTATATATATATAATATATATATATAATATATATATATATATATATATATATATATATATATATATATATATATATATATATATATATATATATACAGTGATGAGTGTCTTACCACCCGGCTTTTTAACGTAAGAGATAGAATACACAGTTACCTTGTAAAATAAAAAGAGATGAAACTCGTAGAGGTGAGAAATAATCGATAGAAACCTATAATTTACATTACATTACATTACATTACCACTATCGATAGTCTCACACCTTTAGACGTTAGCTTCGAGCTAAATCACGTATGTGTGACGTATTTCCATTTTTTAATTTCGCATAAAGTAAAAACTGATTGACCACAATAAAGCAAAAATGTGAATAAAATAATTTAATAAATATTGATTATTTAATCTAAAGTTTTAAATTATTAACCAAGAATAATTTCTACTATGATTTGAACAGCAGCAGAACAATAACCCAAACTGTCACTAAATAATTATAAAAGTCTGATGGATGAGAGTTCAAGGCACGATGTTCTTATCCAGGGTTCGAATCCAACATGGAGGTTTTACTTTTTTAAAAATTAAAATTTGAAATTATGCAGATATTATATCGTTTTGCTTTAAATCACTAAACATGTATTCCAGTCTTTATTAGAAGTGTTTATAGTAAAACATGAAAATCTTATTAAAAAAACAATGTCGTACTTTCGAAAATAAAGTAAAATTCTTCAAACATAAAAGAACGTTCTAAATAAATGTATTTACAAAAAATGTTTAAATAGGTAGAAACTCTATAAAAATATTCTAAATAAACGTATTTTATTCTAATGAAATGTATTTACAAAAAATGTTCGAATAAGCCTCCATTAGCAGCAGAACAATAACCCAACCTATTATAAAAGTTTCGTCTAACATTAGTTAATGTTTCTGGACTAATATCTCTCATTGAATCAAAGATCTTTTCTCTTAATTCTTGGAGAGAATTAGGCCTATCGTCTTCAATTCCATATAGTTTGGACTTGATATATCCCCACATAAAAAAATCACAAGGGGCAAGATCAGGTGATCTTGCAGACCAAAAAATATCTCCGTGACCACTAATTAATCGATTAGGAAAAGTCGCACAGAGATATTCACTGACGATGCGAGAATTATGTGTAGGACAACCATCGTGTTGAAACCATATGGAATCGAAAGGTATTGGTAAATTACGAAGGGCTGGGGCAATTTGATTTTGCCGAAGTTCCAAGTATTTCCGCCCAGTCAACATACCGTCTATAAAAAATGGACCAATGACATGATTCCCTATTATGCCTCCCCAAACATTTACTTTTCGAGGACGCTGGGTACGAGCGACATAAATCTGACGAGGATTTCCTCGAGACCAATACCGAGCATTCATTGAATTGTGACGGCCATGCAATGAAAACGTACATTCATCGGTGAACAAAACGTTCTCTAAAAAATGTTCATCTTGATGTGACATTTCCATTGCAGTTTGACAAAATTCTAAACGTCTACATTAATCCCCAGAGAATTGTTCGTTGGATTTATGAAGTTTATAGGGACGGTATCCATGTCTTTTCAAAATTTTACCTACTCTCAATCTTGAAATTCAATATTGTTCTTCGAGACGAGATGTTGATTGGGTAGGATTTTGCTCAATACTTGCACAAATCAAAGTGTTCCTTAGTTCCAAATCTGGATTTACCTCCTTTCGTCTACGAACTCCTCTTGGAGCGAACACTGATCCATAAGTAAAAAAAAATTACGTATAATAGACTGAATTGTTGATCGTGCTGGAGCCGGTCTATTTGGAAACATATTTACAAATTGTTGTCTAATCATGTTGTCTGATAATAATCCATTCACATGCCAGACAACAATTTGCACTTTTTCCTCGACCGTTAAAACCATTTTTACGAATTGTTTTTTCAATAAAAAATTTCTTTTTACCGTGCAAAAACACGTCTCGATATGTTATTATTTGTTGGCTGACGGCTTGATGATTTGGTTAGCTGTAAAGCAGGCAGCTGTTCGCGCGCATCCATTCCAATGTTGTCAATTGTTTTGAAAATCATTACCTGTACAGAGGAATTGATATTAACACTGAGAATTTAGTGATGGATTTGACATTAAACAGTATTCACCGGATTATTTTGCATTCACAACTCTTCTTCTTCTTCTTAAAGTGCCTATCCGTTCCGGATGTTGGCGATCATCACAACTAAAGACTGTAAAACTGGAATTGAATTTGACTTATTTTGTATTTCTATTTTATAACATTGGAATAAGAATAAATTGTAAATAATGAGTTTTTCGAAAACTTGTTACCTAATATGTATCATATTTTTTATTATTTTTTGATTGAATAAAAAAAAATTTTATCCTTGGTGTGAACTGAACCCCAACCTTCTTGTCAATAGACCACGTCTCTAACTATTACACCAATTCCACATACAATAATTGTTTTCGGACGGAACATACCTACCTTAAGTTTAGTCAAATATTTCAGTTGAGTTATTTTTATTATTAAATAAACTTACAGATTTACAATTTAAAATCTCTACTAATTAATGTTTTTTACTATAATATATCTTAATTTATTCAATCATTTATTCTAACATCAGAAACTATTAAAATAAAATATTTTCGAGGTCATCCGTATAATTATGACTGAAGTCAAATAGCCACGTCTAAAAACTAGCTTTTCTCGTACTATCTCACAACTTAATCTATCTTCTATCCTTTTCGCTATTTTGCCGGGTGGTAAGACACTCATCACTGTATATATAATATATATATATATATATATATATATATATATATATATATATATATATATATATATATATAGTGATCCTTTCCCAAGTTAATATGGTCCTTTTCTAACTTGGCTGCACCTTACTGAAGACGACCAATAGTCAGAAATACGTATATACGGTTGCCTTCCATCGATATACCATTTTATATATATATATATATATATATATATATATATATATATATATATATATATATATATATATATATATATATGTATATATTGAAATGATATGAATATAGGAGAAAGAAAAATAGTGTTTAAAGAAAATAATTTATAAGTTACACACTAGATAATGTTAGATATAAAAAATATTTGGTTATTTTAATAAGTTATATACTAGAGAATTTTATAAAAATTATTTATATGAGGGTATTCTTAAGAAATTAGCATATAATAAATGTAAAAAGTTTTATTTTAATAATTATAATATTGTAAATATATTTAAGTGACCCATGTGCATAGGCAACCAACTATACATTCAAGTGACAGACAGATATACATACTCTGAAAGTGACATTTTAAATAATAATTAGGAATATAAAGTGGGGTTATAATAATATGTTAGTTTAAAATGTTTAATTTATATATAGTTACTGATTTAAGTGTATATTCTGATCTGAAAAGCCTAAATGTCAACAAAATTCTCGATAGAAAAGTAAGGAATTCTCTAGATCACCGAAGATAACCTGTTTGCGAAATGGATTATTCCAGAAAATTCAGATATGTAGGAAATGGAACAAATCGAATAAGATTTCTTGCCAGATGGTTCTGGAACATTGAAAAGGTATAAATACTCGATGATTTGGATTCAAAATGGCCAGTCAGTTAGTAAGAAAGTTAGTTAGAAGACAGACACATTTAGATAGTGAAGTCAGTTGTTCAATAAGTTCAAGATAGTCAGTCAGAAGGTCCAGATGTTCAATATAATAAGTTCAATGAAGATTAATAAACAGTATAAACATAATATTATTGGAGATTAAAAATTATGTTATGTAAAAATGGTAATTGGATAATGGAAGAAAGTATGAATTGAAAATTAAAATTATATAATATATTTGGTGATTGGATATTGGTATATTGAAAAGAAGAATAACTATAAATGCTGTTAAGAAGAAAAATGTTTTAAATTGGTGGAAGCTGATAATTGGAAAAAGTAATTTCACAAAAACAAGGATAACCGAGGCTGAGAACGAAGACATTGAGTGATGATTAAAATCTTTATTTTGGAGAACATTTTTATTTAGGCATTCAGTGAAATAAAAGGTACAAAATTTTGTTAATATAATTTAGTTAGTATCATAAGAATTTTAATTTTAAAGATAGTTTGTTTAAAATTTACATTATCTATATAATTTAATTAGTTTCATAAGAATTTTAAATTTAAAGATAGTTTATTGTGGCGTACAAAACCGAATCTATATAAAAAAATTACAAATTGTACCAAATATAAATCAGACGTACACCCGGAAAGAAAAGTACTATACGGTGACAGTCTGGGAATGGCTCGCGGCTAGTTCCGAATTTAAAGTAGAAAGTCCCACCTCTATTTTATCAAAATTTAAATAATTCAGGACGTGTAAGAGCGGTTGCCTATAATATATTATAAGCAAGGTGGCGAAAATAAAATTAGTAATTTTTAAATAGGGGTAATGTCTGGCAAATTGTGCTGAAGTTAAGGGAACACGTCCTCTTTTTTGTGAAGAAACTAATTTAGATCGTTCTTTCTAGAGTTATCTTGGAAGAATTGGGATCATAAAATTGAAATTTTTGAATCTCGGTATTATTCGGTGACCTCCGTGTGTCAAGTTGTCAAGTGTTCGGAAAGACGACGGAAAGAAAGTGATTCCAGATTTGACGGTGTTACTGAAAGGTTGGGCTAGATTAAAAACGGCATTTTGTTTTTTTGCTTTTGCTGCTGTTCCATGTGGGATCTGGACTAGTCCGAACCGTGTGGATATTCAAGGGGATTTGCTGCCTTCGTGGAAGGGTTTTTTTGGAATATCCACAATTTCGCTAAAAAAAGCGGATCTACAGTACACGTGAATACCGGGAGTCGTATTTAGATCAAGAAATTAGCCTTAATCACGAGTCCAAATAGCCGGCTACGCTTCGGTCCAATTTGGGATATTTCAAACCCCTAATCTGGCTAAGAAGGGTGAGTGTTAGAACATTTCGTTTTTAATTAATTAAAAAGTTGTAGTTATTTTTTTTATCCCATCTCTAAAAAGCTATTCACATTTTTATCAGTTTTCATACATTCAAGTTCGGAGACAAGTTTTTTTTGTATTGCTCCATTATCGCCAAAAGGCAGATAAACAAAGTGTTAAAATCAATATATTTATTTCCAAATAATTATTTTAGACACAGATGGTAATTAATGTTTTCTTGCTTCAGGGTTGGTTGGTTGGTTTGTTTGTTTTTTTTCTGCTTCTTCTTCTTCGTATTTTTCCATCTGGCTGTAATTTTCAACTTTTCAACATTGTCACACAAGTCTATGTACATCGGCAATCGTATGGGATTTTGGATTGAAGACACGCTGAACTATAACTGGAATTCCACGCGGTGAAGTATATGAATATTCGAGGTATGGATCGATAATTAATTTTCAACGGAAGATTTAAGCACCGTCTAATTTGGTTTGCGGAATACAATAGTTTTTTTTTAAAGATTATTTGCTGTTAGTTTTTATTTTCATATTTACAAATACTTTACAGATTTTTTTTAAAGATAATTTGCGGTTTATTTTATTAATTCAATATTTACACATACCTATTTTAATTTTGTAAACTGCGTCTAAGGGGGGGTTATATATTTGAGATTTATTTTTTTTATATTATTTTCTGCGCACGCACTTGAGCTCACGTGGTGTCCTATTTGCGTTAATTATTTTTTTTTGGTTGGTATTGAACCGCACACCCCTTAGCGTCCGGTACTTTTGACACGTCTTACCTTTCATTTTGTTCTGTTAAGTAGAAATAACTTATGAATTTTTGTTAGGCAAGCAGAAGCCGCATTTTTATATTATTTTTTTATTAAGCCTATGGTAAAGTTAAATAATATTGTAATATGTAGTATGTATGTATTTATTTTCAACTATTTTGGGAATCTATATAAAAAAATTACAAATTGTACCAAATATAAATCAGACGTACACCCGGAAAGAAAAGTACTATACGGTGACAGTCTGGGAATGGCTCGCGGCTAGACAAAACAGTGGAGATGGTCGTGCGGTCCACAAAACAAAAAAATCCGAAGTTATATCAGGGGCGCCAGGTAAATTGGCCCACAGCCTTCCCTACGTTACTATTCAATAAACCACCAACTTACCAATAGGTTTACTACTAAAATACTAAGTAACAGTATACAACCTGAATAAATAAAAAAAAAATAAATGAAATTGTCAGATTAGAATTTAGTCAATTTTAATAAATAGATTCCCAAAATAGTTGAAAATAAATACATACATACTACATATTACAATATTATTTAACTTTACCATAGGCTTAATAAAAAAATAATATAAAAATGCGGCTTCTGCTTGCCTAACAAAAATTCATAAGTTATTTCTACTTAACAGAACAAAATGAAAGGTAAGACGTGTCAAAAGTACCGGACGCTAAGGGGTGTGCGGTTCAATACCAACCAAAAAAAAATAATTAACGCAAATAGGACACCACGTGAGCTCAAGTGCGTGCGCAGAAAATAATATAAAAAAAATAAATCTCAAATATATAACCCCCCCTTAGACGCAGTTTACAAAATTAAAATAGGTATGTGTAAATATTGAATTAATAAAATAAACCGCAAATTATCTTTAAAAAAAATCTGTAAAGTATTTGTAAATATGAAAATAAAAACTAACAGCAAATAATCTTTAAAAAAAAACTATTGTATTCCGCAAACCAAATTAGACGGTGCTTAAATCTTCCGTTGAAAATTAATTATCGATCCATACCTCGAATATTCATATACTTCACCGCGTGGAATTCCAGTTATAGTTCAGCGTGTCTTCAATCCAAAATCCCATACGATTGCCGATGTACATAGACTTGTGTGACAATGTTGAAAAGTTGAAAATTACAGCCAGATGGAAAAATACGAAGAAGAAGAAGCAGAAAAAAAACAAACAAACCAACCAACCAACCCTGAAGCAAGAAAACATTAATTACCATCTGTGTCTAAAATAATTATTTGGAAATAAATATATTGATTTTAACACTTTGTTTATCTGCCTTTTGGCGATAATGGAGCAATACAAAAAAAACTTGTCTCCGAACTTGAATGTATGAAAACTGATAAAAATGTGAATAGCTTTTTAGAGATGGGATAAAAAAAATAACTACAACTTTTTAATTAATTAAAAACGAAATGTTCTAACACTCACCCTTCTTAGCCAGATTAGGGGTTTGAAATATCCCAAATTGGACCGAAGCGTAGCCGGCTATTTGGACTCGTGATTAAGGCTAATTTCTTGATCTAAATACGACTCCCGGTATTCACGTGTACTGTAGATCCGCTTTTTTTAGCGAAATTGTGGATATTCCAAAAAAACCCTTCCACGAAGGCAGCAAATCCCCTTGAATATCCACACGGTTCGGACTAGTCCAGATCCCACATGGAACAGCAGCAAAAGCAAAAAAACAAAATGCCGTTTTTAATCTAGCCCAACCTTTCAGTAACACCGTCAAATCTGGAATCACTTTCTTTCCGTCGTCTTTCCGAACACTTGACAACTTGACACACGGAGGTCACCGAATAATACCGAGATTCAAAAATTTCAATTTTATGATCCCAATTCTTCCAAGATAACTCTAGAAAGAACGATCTAAATTAGTTTCTTCACAAAAAAGAGGACGTGTTCCCTTAACTTCAGCACAATTTGCCAGACATTACCCCTATTTAAAAATTACTAATTTTATTTTCGCCACCTTGCTTATAATATATTATAGGCAACCGCTCTTACACGTCCTGAATTATTTAAATTTTGATAAAATAGAGGTGGGACTTTCTACTTTAAATTTGGAACGTAACAACACCTCCCTTTCCCAGAGGAAAATTTACGAGGAAAAACTAGACGAAGAAAATTTTCCCTCGCGCTAGCGACACACTACCTAAACTCTGAGCGAAGTCCACACAATCCACACAATCATCATCCACACCGTCTTCACCATGCGCAAGTACTTGGACAACGAAAGACATACCAACCTCAAACCACACGCACAAAGCAACAACTTACTTACAACACTTACTCCACTTCCACACAACAGTCATCTCTCATCGTATGAGATCAAGTAGAATAGTTTCAAATTCCAACGTCAATCTGACAACACTGATTTGGTCGGTTACTGGATGTTGCCCTTATTCGCGACCTCCCAGCTCTGGGGCATCGCTAGTACTTCACTATACCTCGCATAACATGAGTCCATAAGAAACTCTCCACCACTCGACTCTTACTGATACTGCGAGAAACATCTACCGAAACAGTAGTGTAATTCCAATTGTTCATTAAAATAAAAATGAGATAGGTCTTTCAGAATTTAAATCCGTATACAACGAAATTTAGTGAATCATCCAAAACTAAGCTATTATCCAACAAGATTCACCAAAACATAATTATGTGGCTTCGAAAAAATCCCAATTAAATAGAATGGCTTACTAACATCAAAACAAATCCCAACGCCATATCATCGAAGACAACATATTTCTGACCAAACCTAAGTGACATTCAATTCCATAAATCAAAAGAAATTAAGGCTACCGCAACCCTACGACTTCGTATTGGCTACCTAACACAAAAAAAAACGAATCGGTTGACCATCCAAATACATCCTAAGAACCGATCATAGCCAACACTCAGTCATCCTTCACGGACACAACAAAAAAAAATAAATACAACCAATTTCAGAAGAATTTACTTAGACTAGACAAAACTTTGCTAGTCCGTTCTACTCCGACCTAAATCCTATCGGGATCACCAGTCGGGTTACTAATCCTTAAATCCTTAATATTCCAAATACCTTGATCCTTGCCATTTTCATCCTCTAAACTATATGTCCAGGGGGAAACTTTCTTCTTCACGAAGTAGGGTCCTATCCATCTAGGAGCTAACTTTTTCGTGAAATATTTAGCGGCATCTGACAACACAAAATTTCTCCGCCATACTGACTGATGGGGCTGAAATTCCTCTGGACGTCTCCGTAGATTATAGGTCTTCTCACACTTAGCCGAAGCTTTATCTAAACGTTTTCTAACATCAACAAATAATTCCTGGAGTCCACGCGATCGATTATATCCCATTTTAGCTACTTCGTCCTCCGGGTCTCCGAGTTTGTCCTTTCGGGAAAAATCTCGTCCATCCACTACCATCTTCCGACCGAAATTTATGAAGTAGGGATCTTGACCAGTCGACTCGTGGTATGCAGTGCGCGTAGCACATGCTAGTTTGGCCAAATTTTCATCCCACTTCTTATGGTTGTCAGCTATATAAGTTGCCATCATTGTTTTAAGGGTTCGGTTATAGCGTTCAGATGGATTGCACTGTGGATGATACAACGCATTATAACGAACTGAGACACCATAGGTTTCCATCATTTTCTTGAAAATACCCGAAGTATACTGGACACCATTATCACATAGTAACAGACGTGGAACTCCAAATACGAGGAAAACTTCTTCTTCTATTTTCTTAACGACATGCACGGCTTTTGAGGATCGCAACGGAAATACCAAAGAAAATTTACTAAACACATCCATTACCACTAAGATAAACTTATAGCCTTGAGTTGATCTTGGGAAAGGTCCCATAAGATCGGTTGCTACTATCTCCCATGGTTGAGTAGCTTTAGGTTGAGGAGTCATAAAGCCTTTGGGCTTACCTTGTTCCACCTTATGCATGGCACACAGTGAGCAACGTCCAACGTAACGAGACACATCACTCCGCAGTTTCGGCCAAAAATACTTCTCGTTAATACGCTTATAAGTTTTCAGGATCCCCATATGACCTGCTAAAGGACTATCATGACACAACTTCAGCACTTCCAATCGTTGACCCTTAGGAACGACTTCCTTCCAATTGTCCGCTTCCTCGACCAAAAATCCATGACTGGGACGGATGTATTTATAAAGTTTGCCACCAGACATTCTCCACTGAGGATACTTCAAGGGATTAGACTCGATTTTTCTACAAAGTTTATCATACCAACTATCACCACTAGGAAGCGGTACAACCTCTTCAACCATATCAAGCACGGGAACTGACCGAGATAACAAATCGGGGACAACATGTTCTTTTCCTTTCCGATGCACAATCTTAAAGTCATATTGTTGCAATCTTACCGCCCATCGAGCTAATCTTCCAGTAGGATCCTTCAAATTTTGAAGCCATACGAGGGATGCGTGATCAGTCACGACCGTAAACGGAACACCCTCCAAATAAGGACGCAGTTTTTCGACTGCCCATAACACAGCTAAACATTCCCGTTCCGTCGTGGAAAAATTCCTTTCTTGACGCGTTAGTGATCTGCTCAGGAAACTAATTACTTCGTCACCATCCGGGCCTGGCTGCAATAACACGGCGCCCACTCCATATCCTGAGGCATCACATTGGACAACAAAAGGCAAATTGTAGTCAGGACAATTAAGTATCGGAGCAGAAACTAGACATTCTTTTATTTTCTGAAAAGATTCTTCACAACTCGGGGTCCAATTGAATTTTCTTCCTTTCTTCAATATCGCTGTAATTGGAGCTAGTAGTGTCGCAAAGGAAGGAATAAATCTTCGATACCAGGAAAATGTGCCTATGATGCTACGAACTTCCTTGACGGATGTGGGTGTTGGGATACGTAGCATAGCCTTGACCTTATCACCATCAACATGTAGTCCATTCCTATCAACCACATGACCCAAATACTTTAGTTCCGGTCTACAAAATTGACATTTATCCCAGCTAACGGTTAACTTAGCTTCTCTCAAGCGTCTAAAGACTTCCTCTAAGATCCTTACATGTTCTTCAATAGACTTTGTCACGATGACCACGTCATCCAAGTAAGTAAAAACATAGGGTTCCAACTCCGGACCGAGGACACGATCTATCAACCTCTGCCATGTAGCCGGGGCATTATGTAATCCAAAAGGCATTCTGCAAAACTGAAAAAGACCTCGACCAGGAACCGTAAAAGCAGTATAAGGCCTGGAAGCCTTAGCAACAGGTACCTGCCAATACGCCGACTTAATGTCTATGGTGGAAAGATAATGCGCGTTCTTCAATTTATTTAAAATATTAGAGATGTACGGTAATGGGTAGCCATCCCTCTCTGTTGCGGCATTAAGCTTTCGATAGTCTACGCAGAACCTCCATTTTGGTTCTTCACCTTCTGGAACCTTTTTCTTCACCAAGAGAATCGGGGACGACCAAGCACTATTCGATCGCTCCACTACTCCTTTCGCCAACATATCTTCTAGCTCTTTATCAATATGGCTTTGGATTACTGGGGATACAGGATAGTAACGTTGTTTTATGGGTGCAGATTTACAAACAATCACATGCTCAGTGACATCAGTACAACCAAGAGAAGTGCCCATTAGTTCACGACTTCTATTAATAACTTCCTCCAATTGCGACTTCTCTGCATCGGTCAAAATAGTTTGACCTCGGAGATGATCCACTGAACCTACCATTGCTGGAGCGTCCGAAAAATACCATTCGTTATGCCTCAAATCTGGAACGATACCCATAACACGCCAAAAATCAGATCCTAAAATCAGAAGGTGCGGTACGTCCAAAATAACTAATACTGGCAAGACACGCAAGCGATCCCTAACCATGAAAGGTACTAAACATTCCCCCAACGATTCACACATCTGACCATTCGCCACTCTACAAACGGTCTTCTTCGAAGTATCCAACTCTAAACCCAAGTTTTGTAAAAATTTCCAACCAGTTCTTCCTACAATGGTCTTTGAAGCACCAGAATCCAATAATCCCAAAATTTCCTTTCCTAAGACTTTAACTTTCAAATATGGACGTTCATCTCCTTCGGAATGATGTAAAATAAAGTCTAAAATAGGACGTAGGTTGGTCGAGTCAACGTCGGCAACACCTCTTCGACCAGTTAGGTGCGCTTCCTTCCGTTTCCCGAATTACACGAAGGACAAGTTCTGACTGTAAACCCTTCTTTCTTACACTTAAAACAGTGAACAGCCTCCTTCTTCATTAGACACCCTACTGCCTTATGGCCTGACTGATTACAACGATAACAGATTAAAGTCCTAAACTTTCCTCTAGCGGACTCCGATTCGGATGAAACAACAGGACCCTCACTAACACTACTACAACTTTCAGCATCCACACTGATATAAGCTAGGTCCTTTTCCAAAGTATTCATTTTCCTACTATTCGGTTCAACATAGTTCCTAATACAATCACGTCTTTCCTCCATACTGCGACATAGAACACGAAGTTCCTCCAAGGTAGCTGGCAAAGGATCACGTAATCTATCTTGATAGAACGGATGCAAATTCCTAATAACTATAGACAATTTAACTTCCTCTGGAACATGACAACGCAAGCGATTAAAGTAACTATTCATTATTGCCAAGTAAACTCCAATAGTCTCAGACGAATGCTGAGTTCTCCTCCGAAGCTCTTCAAAAAGCGCTTCCCCATGGTGAGCTGACAGGTACTCCCTACGAAACTCTTCAACTAATTCAGCCCAACTCCCTACACGTAGACGAACATCTTTATAAAACTGATAGGCTTTATCCGAAAATAAATCTATACCTGATTCCAAAAGTATACTATCTGGTACATGACGAGCGAGACTCAATTCATTCACCATCTCAAAAAATGCAGAAATAGACATACCCCTAGCAGAACCTGAAAACTTTTCTATTCCCCATTTATGAGGAAGTATCATCCCAGAAGAAAAACTAGAGACAGACCCTGAAAAAACATTATTACCAGCTTGTGACATCGCTCCAGGAGAAGAAGCATGAACTTGTCCTACCCCTGCCTGAAAAGACTGATTTAAAACCGAAATCACATCGAGCGCTACTGGTACCGAACCAGATCCGATTGGATGCTGCTTATCATGTAAATCCTGTGACAACTTCAAAATCTCAGCAAGAAAGTCTGACTTAACAACCTGGGCTGCGTCTGCATCATCACCTGTTGGCATTACCATAAGATCAATTCTCCCCAAGACATGGTTAATCTGTGTCCGCAATCTCAAGGACTCAGCACAAGTAGGAGTTCCGGCAAACTTTCCAACAGCCGTATTCAGCTCCGCAAGTTTAGTCTCGATTGCAGTTTTATCCTGTGAAAAGGTGAATGGGTGCTCAGGATATCTAAAGCTTTCATTTGCTGCCTCACGACTAAGTGCATCAGACAGACTAGACCTCATAGACTCAACAGTGCCAGTAGACACTCCACGAATTTTGAGTTCATATTCCAGTTCCTCTTTCCTTAAGTAGTTGGGTACAAGTTTTCGCACCATCTTGCCAAAGTTCAAAATTTAAAAAAAAATGTATCAACCGAAAGGAGCAAATATTCAAACAAAATCAAGATATAAGTAAAAATATTAACACACAGGTACAGTTTACTTTATTAATGGGAGCAAACCAAAAGCAAAATAAAAGTAATAGTCGCTTTATTCAATCTATAAAATTTCACAAAAGATTTTCAAAATTTCATTGTTTCAGAACAAATTACAAGTCACAACATAATCTCAAAAAAAGATTTTACATTCCCTAACATAACTAAGTTAAACCACAATGTAGAATTTCGAAGTCCAACTTCTCAAAAAAATAAATTTGAACTCCAACTGAAATAGAAATATTTCAAAGTCCTAATATATCCATAATTCTTCTAAGTTCCACAACACCACTTCAAAGTATCTTCTTTTAAGTTCCATTTTTGGCTTCTTCCAACTTCACGTCACACAAAAAAAAACTAGTAAGCACTTCTTGGCATACACTTCCACTAAACACGAAGTTCTAAGACTACTACTAAGTGCAAAACCAGTGGTAAAGTAAATAAATCAAAGTTAGTCAATTAAAGCCCAAACACGTTAGGTTAACTAATTAAAAGGAATCTACACAAGGGGTTGACAAAAAAAGGTTAATTAATTAAGGGCCCCACGTTGGGCGCCAAAATATGTGGCGTACAAAACCGAATCTATATAAAAAAATTACAAATTGTACCAAATATAAATCAGACGTACACCCGGAAAGAAAAGTACTATACGGTGACAGTCTGGGAATGGCTCGCGGCTAGACAAAACAGTGGAGATGGTCGTGCGGTCCACAAAACAAAAAAATCCGAAGTTATATCAGGGGCGCCAGGTAAATTGGCCCACAGCCTTCCCTACGTTACTATTCAATAAACCACCAACTTACCAATAGGTTTACTACTAAAATACTAAGTAACAGTATACAACCTGAATAAATAAAAAAAAAATAAATGAAATTGTCAGATTAGAATTTAGTCAATTTTAATAAATAGATTCCCAAAATAGTTGAAAATAAATACATACATACTACATATTACAATATTATTTAACTTTACCATAGGCTTAATAAAAAAATAATATAAAAATGCGGCTTCTGCTTGCCTAACAAAAATTCATAAGTTATTTCTACTTAACAGAACAAAATGAAAGGTAAGACGTGTCAAAAGTACCGGACGCTAAGGGGTGTGCGGTTCAATACCAACCAAAAAAAAAATAATTAACGCAAATAGGACACCACGTGAGCTCAAGTGCGTGCGCAGAAAATAATATAAAAAAAATAAATCTCAAATATATAACCCCCCCTTAGACGCAGTTTACAAAATTAAAATAGGTATGTGTAAATATTGAATTAATAAAATAAACCGCAAATTATCTTTAAAAAAAATCTGTAAAGTATTTGTAAATATGAAAATAAAAACTAACAGCAAATAATCTTTAAAAAAAAACTATTGTATTCCGCAAACCAAATTAGACGGTGCTTAAATCTTCCGTTGAAAATTAATTATCGATCCATACCTCGAATATTCATATACTTCACCGCGTGGAATTCCAGTTATAGTTCAGCGTGTCTTCAATCCAAAATCCCATACGATTGCCGATGTACATAGACTTGTGTGACAATGTTGAAAAGTTGAAAATTACAGCCAGATGGAAAAATACGAAGAAGAAGAAGCAGAAAAAAAACAAACAAACCAACCAACCAACCCTGAAGCAAGAAAACATTAATTACCATCTGTGTCTAAAATAATTATTTGGAAATAAATATATTGATTTTAACACTTTGTTTATCTGCCTTTTGGCGATAATGGAGCAATACAAAAAAAACTTGTCTCCGAACTTGAATGTATGAAAACTGATAAAAATGTGAATAGCTTTTTAGAGATGGGATAAAAAAAATAACTACAACTTTTTAATTAATTAAAAACGAAATGTTCTAACACTCACCCTTCTTAGCCAGATTAGGGGTTTGAAATATCCCAAATTGGACCGAAGCGTAGCCGGCTATTTGGACTCGTGATTAAGGCTAATTTCTTGATCTAAATACGACTCCCGGTATTCACGTGTACTGTAGATCCGCTTTTTTTAGCGAAATTGTGGATATTCCAAAAAAACCCTTCCACGAAGGCAGCAAATCCCCTTGAATATCCACACGGTTCGGACTAGTCCAGATCCCACATGGAACAGCAGCAAAAGCAAAAAAACAAAATGCCGTTTTTAATCTAGCCCAACCTTTCAGTAACACCGTCAAATCTGGAATCACTTTCTTTCCGTCGTCTTTCCGAACACTTGACAACTTGACACACGGAGGTCACCGAATAATACCGAGATTCAAAAATTTCAATTTTATGATCCCAATTCTTCCAAGATAACTCTAGAAAGAACGATCTAAATTAGTTTCTTCACAAAAAAGAGGACGTGTTCCCTTAACTTCAGCACAATTTGCCAGACATTACCCCTATTTAAAAATTACTAATTTTATTTTCGCCACCTTGCTTATAATATATTATAGGCAACCGCTCTTACACGTCCTGAATTATTTAAATTTTGATAAAATAGAGGTGGGACTTTCTACTTTAAATTTGGAACGTAACATTATTTTAAATTTTACATTGGTTATGTTAGATATATATATATATATATATATATATATATATATATATATATATATATATATATATATATATATATATATATATATATATATATATATATATATATATATATGTGTGTGTTTCATAATAGATATAATAAAGATAATTTCAAAAAGTGCTTACAAACTAATTCTTTGAGAACCGCGATAAAAACCCTATATATATATATATATATATATATATATATATATATATATATATATATATATATATATTATTAAAAAACACTCATTGCTCATCATCCACAAATAATATATCATAACAATTTGGCGCCCACCGCGGTGGCTCTCTATTTAAAAGAATTAGTTTGGGAAGATAAGTGCTCTCATATAATTAAATTAATTATCATTAGAAAAAAAAAATTATAGATTTTATTTTAATATATTTGAACAAGTAAAGTCTCAAAATGTCTCAAGGAAAAAAAGGTACAAGAAGCAAAAGGAATGAAGAAGATGTGGAAATAGAAACACAACCTGTACAAGAGGAGATTTTAGTTCAAGCTCCACAAGATACTGCAGAAATTAATCCAGAAAGAGAGGAAAATGTCAATATGGCAGCTTTGATGTCATTAATGATGCAGATGAGCAAGACAATGGAAGAGAATACGAAAAAAATGGAAGAGAATTCAAAAGAAGTCAAAGAAGACATGAAAAAAATGGAACAGAAAATGGAAGAGAATACGAAGAAAATGGAAGAGAATACGAAAAAAATGGAAGAGAATTATAGAAAATTAGAAAAGAAAATAGAAGATAATAATAATAAAATTGTAAAACAAATAGATAAAAAACTTGAAGCTGCAGAGAAAAAAGTAGCAAATGAAATAAAAAATATACGGAATGACTACAAGAAAAGGATAGAAAATGAGAGGACAGAATTAAATAGGATTATTCAAGATAATAAGATAGATATACAACAGAAAATAGAGTTGCAGAAATGTAACTTAGAAGTAAAAATTAACGAAGACAGGAGAAACACAGAAGAAAAATTAGACGATATACAACAAAATATCCAAATAAATAGTAATCAAATAAGAAATGTGGAACAGAGAATAGATGATATTTCACAAATGAGAGACATAGGGAGACCTTACTTAAATTTAACAAATGAGACTGGGATTAAATTCACTGGTAATATAAAAAATTTGCATCCTAGAGTATACATAAACAGTTTAAAACATAAATTAAGATTAGTGAATAATATTAATGATATTAAAGATTATATTAGAATGACATTAAATGACAATGCAGCAACTTGGTTTGCTAGTATTGAAAATGATTTAGATAATTTTCAAACATTTGAAAATAAATTTTTAAATTATTATTGGGGTGAACTAGAGCAAGCCAAGTTTAGAGAAATTCTATATTTTGGAAAGTATAATCACAATTTAAAATCAAATATGGTAGATTGTGCATTGAAACTGATAACAGTTGCAAAATATTTAGAACCACCACTTAGAGAGGATGAAACAGTCTTAAATGTATCTAGACATTTTGATGCTGATGCTGTGCAAACAGTAACTGTACAAAATATTCAAACAATAGAGAGTTTTATTAATTTTATTCAAAGAATACAAAGAGGTAATATGGCAAGTAATAATGATAACAATGATATTAGGATAAATAATAATAACAGAAAAAACAATTATAACTTTCAATATAATAAGAATAATTATCAACAATATAGACAATCATACAATAATACTAGATATGGTGACAATTTACAAAATTTTAACTTATCTTGTTAATAATAACAATAATCAAAATAGACAAAATCCTAATAACAATACTAGTTATAATAGACAAAATTTTAATAACAATACTAATTATAATAGACAAGATTTTAACAATAGAAGAAATACAGAACGACCTAATTACAACAAACAGGTAAATTGTGTACGAAGGAATAGAAGCTGCGAACACAGGGAACGAAATAGTACAAGGCAAGAAAATGTGAGTAGAAGTCATAGTAGGGAAAGACATAGGACATCAGATCCAAGTGGTCAGATACAATCTGACAATTCTAATAATCAAAATTTTGTTCAGTAAACTTTCTGAATTACAAGTTAGGCCGTTGCTATTATGAAAAACCTTCTGAATTTATTTCTTTAGATGAAGATAAAATTATTGAATCTATTAATTTAATTTATATAAATGCTTTGGCCAAAAATAAAATGATTAAAATTATGATAGATACTGGTTCAGAAAGTACTTTAGTCTCGGAGAATTTTATTTTTAATACATTAAAACTATCAGATATAATAAAGATTCCAAAAATTAAAATTGTTGGTGCAAATAATAAGAAGTTGGGTGAAATTAATAAACTAGCCAATTTTAAAATTAATATTCTTAATAAAGAAATTAATATGCAAGGATTTATTGTCAAGGATTTATGTGTTGATATATTAATGGAAAATGATGAATTGGAAAAGAAGAAAGTAAAGATAGATTTTGAAGAAAAAATGGTAACTTTGGAAGGGCAAATAATTAAATTTATGCAGAAAGATGAGGTGGAAGAAGGAATAAGAGTTGATAGGATATTATTAAAAGAAAATAATGATGTTTATGAAGAAGAAATGTATTTTGATGATAGGGAAATGTCCCAAAAGAATGTAAAGAATAATTGTAGTGAATATTTAAGGAATGGAAATTTTAAGCAGATGGATGCCTACGAGGTGGAGTGCGTAAAATTGGAAGCAAGGAATAATGAGTACATAATGAAGAATAATTTTATTTGTAAAGAAGAAGATATGATAAAAGTTTTAAATTGCCCTGAAGAATATAAATCAATAGTCGTTTCCATATTGCAGCAACACAAGGGACTTGTCAATAAAGAAAATAGAATTGCACAAAATTATATCCATAGTATAAAAGTTAAAGAAGAAAAAGATTTTAAAACAAAATCATACCCAATACCATATAAATACAGAGAAGAAGTAAACAGAACGATTAATAATATGTTAGAAGATGGAATCATTGAGAAGGCAGATACACGTTTCATAAACCCTATAGTAGTAGTACATAAAAGATCAGGTGAAATCAGGTTATGTTTGGATGCAAGGAATATTAACAAGATCACTGAAAAGCAATTTGAAGCACCAATGAGTATAGATGGAATACTAGGAAGAATTACAGGAATGTTTTTCACTAAAATCGATTTACAGCATAGTTTTTGGTTAATACCCCTAGAAAGAAAAAGTAGACAATATACGGGATTTCAGATAGATGGAGTAGTATATCAATTCAAAGTAGTACCATTTGGACTTCAATCATCTTGCAGTGCTCTATGTAGATGTCTTCATGATATTCTGGATCAATATGAACATTTTGTAATTCACTACATTGATGATATATTAATTTTTTCTAAAACGGCTGAAGATCATGAGAAACACCTAAAAATTATAATCAACAGATTAGACAAAGTTGGAGTAAAAATAAATCAAGAAAAATGTACATTTTTTCAAAAAGAAGTAATATATCTAGGTTATAAACTTAACACTAAGGGAATCGAAATGGATCCAGAACGGACACAGGTCATTCAGGAATATAAAACACCACACAATTTAAGAACTTTAAGAGGATTTATTGGAATAATTAATTATTATAAAAGGATGATACCAGATCTAAGTATAAAAGAAATTCCATTACTTGAACTGCTGAGGAAAGGTGTAAAATGGAGATGGGATCAGAGAAGAGAACTAGCATTCCAAGAAATCAAAAACATTTTTCTGTCAAATTTGAAAATATATCACCCTGACTACACAAAGCCATTCATATTAAGAACAGATGCATCAATAGAGAGATTTTCAGGGGTATTATTACAAATACATGATGGGGTCGAATACCCAATACAATTCATTTCAAGAATTACAAAGCCACATGAAAAGGGTTACTCAGTTTCAGAATTAGAACTAGCAAGTATCATACACTGTGTCACAAAATTAAGATTTTATTTGTTGGGTAATGAATTTACTATAGAAACAGATCACCAAGCTTTAACATCTATATTAAATAATAAATATGGAAACAGTCGAGTACACCGTTGGAGTCTAATACTGAGTGATTACAGTTTTGAAATCAAATACATTTCTGGAAAATCCAACATAGTAGCAGATGCTTTGTCAAGGTTAGAAAATACATCACAAAAAGGGCAGCGAACAATAAAAATTGGATTAAATCAGTTAGTAGAAAGCACTGGATTATACTCTAAAGAAGAAATCATAAGAGATTAGATCAATTTGAGTGAAAAACAAAAAGTCCTTAGGAAAGATAGGGTGTATTATAAAATAATTAATGGCATAGAAGTATATGTAATAAGTAGAACTTTGGCAAGAAAAATATTGAAAAATTTACATAACAATTACATGCATATTGTTTCAAGAAAGCTATGGATGCTATTTAGGAACAATTATTTTACAAAGAATGATATAAGTATAGCAAAAAAAATTACTACCCAAATATGCCAAATATGTCAAATAAACAAAGAAAAGAATTTCAAAAACCAGAACACATATAAATCTAATGTTGCATATGAAAAACTAAATACAGTTTCCATGGATTTCATTTCAAATTTAGTTCCCAGTCCAACAGGAAAAAAGCATATACTAGTGATAGTTGATTTATATACAAAATTTATTAAACTATAATCCTGCTCAAGAACAAATGTTGTAACATTGAAATTATGTATTAATCAATTTTTCGAAGAAATAGGACCATTTAGAAATTGCATAATAGATAACGCTACATACTTTAACAACCAAAAATTTCGGGCATTTTGTGAGAAAAAGGGGATCAACATTCATTTTACAAGTATCAGACATCCTCAGGCAAATCCTGCAGAAAGATATATTAAAGAAGTTATACAATATTTAAGGATAGTATGCCAGGATCAACATGAGACATGGCAGCAACATATAGGGCAAATAGAATAGTTTTTAAATAATACACATAATTTAAATACAGAGGAAGTACCAGAATATTTAATGTTTGGCCATATAGGAAACAGAAAATGGATTAGTGAATATAATCAGGATATGTTAGAACAAGTAATGCAGAAAGTGAATAACCGAATTATGAGGAAAGCTGAAAAATATATCAGAAGACAAAATCGAAAAATAAAAAAACCAATCACATTTCAAAAAGGAGACAAAGTGTTAATTCGTTCTTAGAAAGGGGAATTTTAGAGACAACCGTTGTAAGAAATTACAACCAATGTTTGAAGGTCCATACAGAATCGAAAATCAGAACGGACTAAATAGTTATGTGTTGATAGATGCAGATAATAAACTTTTCAAATATGAAGAGATTGAATAATGTTTTCTATACTTTTATCACTGATAGAACTAAAAGAACACCACAAACAGTTCACTGATAGATCCATTTCATTAGACAAACTTGATTTGTTGAGAAAGACATATGGTAGATTTCATTTGGAATACTTAATGTATCAATTTGACATCATGCTGTTGGTAGTTCTGAACAGGTGTTGATCTTGTCCTTTAAGAAAATTGTTTATACCCTAAAAATCATAATTTGGGGTTAGATACTAAATTGATTCTATAAATGTGTCGATATATATCAAAAACGCCCAAGTCACGAATAAACATTTTTCAGATAATGATGTTTTTTTGTAGTTTGAGGTTTTAGCTAGTATAAAGTTGTGATTCTATTTCGCGCTATCAATATTATGCCTGGGAACACAGACAAATCAAAAATCAAATTAAATTCACAATGTAAATACACTTTTTCATTAATTTTACTAGGACTTAGGCACATTTGATATAATGGTTATGGATTTGGGCAATATTGAAAAATAGGGAACTGGACTTGGGAGAGTTTGAAATATTGCAATAGGACTTAGGTGAGGTTGATATGACTTTCTTACTGAGGTACGGACTCAGGAAATTTAAAAGTCAATTTTATTATAAAAATATGTTTTCCATAAAACATGAGCTTTCGTATTTATTGTCTTTTAAAAAAATTTTAAAATATACATATTAACCATAAAAATATTGAAATCTAAGCAAGAACAAAGAACTATACAAAATCAAGTATTTCATCAGGTACGGAGTCATTTTCTTCACCACCTGCATTTTCACCGTTATGTCCGGGTAGATCTAGAACATTTTTAAAATAATTTAGCTCCGGGATTTCCGACCACTGATCTCCAAAATGTTTTTTTAACAGTTTATTAACATCATCAAGCTTCTCTTGTTTAATGGTGACACTTTGAGTTATTCTGTTAGGTAATATGTGAGAAATCTTTTTACCTCTTTTTGTTATTGGTAGGAGTTGACTTATGTCATTTCTGTAAGATAATTCACCCCGTACCATAATTTTTTTAATCACCTTTTCAATAATTATGCGCTTGCATTTACTGATTTGAAAGTGCAGGCTCTGTGTGGGTTCAAGCACATTCTTGCATGCTTCTTTCCAATCAAATACAGGCACTTGATCAACTAAATTGTAGACGGTAGCATTAGACGACATTAAATTAATATAGTCGTTTGGATTTAATATGTTTTCCAGACGCCTTATTTTTTTTTCAGTTATTGCAAACACCCTATCAGGAGGAATAAAGCTATGGCCTGTTACTGGAAAAACTATCTCAACTTTAGATAAATCATTTTGTGTCTCGTACAGCCATTTTGAAACCATCCCAATTAAAGTGGAGTTTTTGTTTTGTCCTCCACAGCCATCGGCTACCAACCTGACAACTTTTTTTCCCTCAAAATTTAAATTTTTTAAGCAGTGATAGACACATGATGCTATTTCGTTGGAGCCTTTTGGTGCCTTATCCTCAGTCCAAACGTAAGAGAAGACATTTTGACGTGTTAAATTTGCCTTTGAGTTTCCCACAACAATTGTAAAATTGTATATATATATAGCTGCCTTGAGTAATACGTTGATTGATCTGGTACCCTGGGCATGGGTAGATTTTTTTGACAATCAAATGAAAGGATAAGTATATCTGGATCTTCATCTTTCAAAAGCTGAAAAAAGCATTTAGCTCTCATCTTATGAATTCTGTATTGTGCACGTATATTTTCCTTTTCAATGCCGTTTGGACATCTTTTCAGTTTTTCTATAAACTGTAGACAATCGGAGCAAACATCCTGTCGTGGTGTCCCAAATCCAATGTTAAAAGATGTATTAAATACTTTTCTAAAGTACGATTTCGTCACTGAGAATCCGGGTAAGGATTGATCTTCATACATTTTGTACATTTTAATAATATTAAGACTAGGGTCTAAATAAATTCTCTGTTTTATCTTGCCCCTACAGTAATGAGAATCCAAAGGTTGGAATTTCATGATAAATTTCTGGACCGAATCCAATTTCGATCTATATGCAAACTCTTTCCGGTTACCACCTCTCCTCTCTGATGCACTGGTCCCATTTTCTGCAAATCTTTTAGTAACTCCTTTTATTCTACCTTGCTTTATATTTAACACATGACAGAAAGCTTGAAGACAGACTGGAATAAGTTGCTGTGACTTATGGTCAGGAATAAAAAAATGATTGGAATGCGTTTTTGGAGTTCTGGTATTTGTTCTTGATCGTTTTCGTTCTACAGGAGTTATAGATGTGTACTTCAAAATGAAATTATCTTGATCAATTTTTTTATGACTGCTATAAAACTTCTTATGGAAGTAGAACATGGTATTAGATGTTAAAGATTCACATTTGTATTTGCTTTTATTCACGTGCTTACATGTATGTGGGCTTTTTGGGTAAAGATGTGGCAAAGTATCTAAAAAAAAAGAACTTTAAGAAGCAAAAAAGAACTTCAAAAAAAAATAATAATAAAAAGGAAGAAGTATTAAAAGAAAGAAAAGAGAAAATAGTTGTTGTGAGCAGCAGGGTGCTTCCCGACCTCAATTTGAAAAAAATAATTGATGAGAACAAAAATTTTTCTTTTTTGGGTATGGATGGGGGAATATTGTTCTATACATTTGTATACTTATTTAAAACAGTCATAAATTTAATTTTTATAAACTGAGGGCTCACCCCCTCTATGCTCCCATTTTCAACGAGACTGTAATGAAAACACTCACACACACACATACAGAAACGCTCGATTTTGTGACCACGTGGTGGTCGGAAAGCAAAAAATGAACAAAATCTGAACAAAACAAATCAGAATATTTACACATATTTACCTTAACGTAGTAAAATTTATTTTAATTTACATTTAATACTTAGAAATACATTTAATACCAATCAAGAAATGGGATAGGTATAAGTTCTAACAATCAAAAGCAGCCCGGCCCTGTTTAACGACACGACTAAGGTGTCTTGAGGTAGGATCTCACCATGAAAACATTCAATATTATGCTCAAACTTACCTATCTTGTCCATTTTTCTTCACATTATCAGTTTTCTGCTTCTTTTTTGCCAATTCTGGAGGCACAACGTTTATTAAATTGTTCATAATTGAAATAAAAATACAGAGCACGGTTATCACTAGCACATGGTTTAAACAAGAATGGCGGCCATGACAGAGTAAAGATTAAATGTGATTGGCTGTAATGGACTCTGGCGCGTATGATTTGAAACGCGCCGGTGACTTAGGTTGGATTGATAAAATCTATCAACTTCTGCCGTTAATTTCTTTAGGAAGCCGAGGACTTAGGTAGTATTGATATAAACGAAAAGAATCGAAATTTTTTACTGAATTTAAGAAATAAATAATATCTAAAATAAGCAATAGTGGACTTGGGCGAGTTTGATATCTATCGACACAAATGTCTTTCTAAAAATAATATGAAAAGTGTAAAACTTACCATTCATATTGATAAGAGCCTTTTGAACGGAAAAAAGGAAAATGGTAATGAATGTTTACCTAGATCTTGTCTATAAATACACAGAACACAATGATATAAACGCTTAGATTAGGTTATATTTATTCATTGTTGAAACAATTCATTCATTCATTTTATTGCAACAAAATATAGCCTACATTTGACATGACAGTTGACATAGACAGGGAACAGGGGTGTATTTAATACAAAAATTTTAAATAAAAAATTGAATTATTTAATTTATTATATTTACTAAGGTATGTGGATACGAAAATTAATATTTAAAAAAATAATAAGTGAATTATTTCTTTTAAAATTAATTTTGGGGTATTGAGATGATATTAAATATAGGAGAAACAAAGGCAGTGTGTAAAGAAATAATTTATAAGTTATATATATACAACAATATAATATAAGTTATATATATATATATATATATATATATATATATATAATATAAAACCCAAGCATCGCTTCTAAACAACTTTCTTTGAAAGTGATAACGGTTTTATCTTATACTTTCTAAATACAATAACTACCTGGTGGCTTTGGCCTTCCCAGCTAAACTAAAACGCTTTTAAAATATAACATCCACAAATACCGGGAAACAATTGTCTATTCACATTTAAGTATTTACTAATGTTTTTCAGTCCTTCAGGGTAAAACTCATTATGGATAAACCCACTGCTTAAAACTAACTAAAACTAACTTCTAACAAATATTTACAAACCGATGTACAGGGCGTTGCAAATTTATGTGCCCGCGTTCTATACCAAAATAAATTTTTTATTCTATCTTTGATTGATACAATGAAACACAACAATATATACATATATATACACTCGCGATCATAAAATCCGGGTCACCTTGAAAATTTCAAGTTTCTTGAATATTTTTTGCATCTGGTGCAGTAATAACCTTTTTTAAGCTAAGGTATTTTTTATTTGTCATCAATGTTTGTTTTGAAAAAAAAAACGGTTTTTTTATTGTTTTTATTGAAAAAGCAGAAAACAAACCAAATTGTTGAAACATATGTACGAAAGAAAAGATGAAAAATACAGAACGTGGTAAAACATCAGTAGAATTTTAATGACTAATATCGTGTATTGCCTCCCCTTGCCTAATAACCTCTTGCAGAAGACGGGGCATATTCTCAATTTTTCTCTGGATTACATGTTGAGGTATGTTATTCCACTCTCTCACTAACAGATCCTTAAGCTCCTGTGCGTTGTTAGGAGGAGGTGTATGGGTTTGAATACGTTTTTTCAAATCGTCCCAGAGATGTTTGATGGGATTCAGGTCCGGAGACCTAGCTGGCCAGGGTAACCTTGTAATTCTAACCTCGTCCAAGTATTGCATACTGATCCTGGCAACGTGCGGTCGCGCATTGTCCTGCATAAAAACGGCGTCTTCTCCAAGCCCTGCCATGGTGGGCATAACATGTTCTTCCAGAATCTCCGTAATGTTTCTTCGGGCAGTTAAGGACCCATTTTCGATTAAGGGTAATTCTGTGCGGAAGTCGGAAGATACACCTCCCCAAGCCATGAACGAGCCTTCACCAAATGGCATTCTTGGAGCAATGCAAGCTTGTGAAAATCGTTCACCGGTTCTCCTCCAAACTCTTACACGTCCATTGGATCCAGTTAGACAGAAACGGCATTCATCTGAGAATAACACTTTGCTCTAATCATTAATTCCCCAATGTGCGTATTGTCGAGCAAAAGCTAGTCGTGCAACTCGATGCGCCCGGTCAAGTGGCGGTCCTGTACCCATTACCCGAGAAGATAGTACAGAAGAACGAAATCTTCTCCTGACTGTTGTAACGCTAACATTGCAATTTCGTACTTCCTGTAGACAATTTCGATGCATAACCGCAGTTGAGGTCCGGTTTCGTAAAGCCTAAAAGACAAGAAAACGGTCATCTCGTGCCGTGGTCGTTCTTATTAGTCCAGAGCCAGATCGTCTGGTTAGCAAATTCATCTTCTGAAAGCGTTGAAGCACTCGTTGAACCGTAGAAAGGCTTACGCCAACAGTTCTTGCGACTTGTCGTTGAGTGTGACCGTCTTCCATAAGCGCAACAATGCGTGCCGTTTCAACAACAGTCAAGGCATTTTTGGCAAAAAATAAACAATAATAAACACTAATAATGGCACTAATAAAAACTAATGGCGGCAATAATAAACGTTTGTTTGTTGCGTTTGAACAGAAAGTGAACACTTGAGAAGTGTGCACTTTTCCGCGAAATTGGCACTATTGGTCTTTTTTGTTACAAAGGAAACCGCTAAGCTGACAACAATTCTCAGAAACATGCATTAGTTTGTATTTGTGTTATTATTATTTACGATAAAGCTCGTTAAAAATGAAATAACGGCGATTTTCAAGGTGACCCGGATTTTATGATCGCGAGTGTATATATATATATATATATATATATATATATATATATATATATATATATATATATATATATATATATATATATATATATATATATATATATATATATATTGTCATACTTTTTCTTTCCCAACCAAAGAAAAATAAATAAAAATATCCATCGGAATAAAATTTTAAGAAATCATAGAAACAAAAATGTATATATTAATTTAAGATAAGATTTAGTGTAGATAAGAATAGAAATTTGTTTGGCAAACGACCTGTTTCCGTTGCAAACAAAATTATCAAAAAACCTCTGTTTAGAATTAGAAGACATTTTACCTGTAAGTTAATCTCTTCATTGTTTGTAGAGTCGAGTATTAAATGACCATATTCTAATCTTTTGAAATATGTATAAATGATGTATTGAAAAAAACCAATTTTAAAGTAAGCTATTTAGTTTTCTCTGAAACCGAAATTAGGCTTTTCCAATATCATAGTAAACACAATTTAAGCTTTTTGATTGGACGGTCGTTTTTAAATGGGAATTTGGGGAGTCGATCATGAGAGAGGAGAAGTTAGTGATATTTTGGTCATCGAAAGGAAACAGTCGTGTGTCTCAAGATAGGGTGTAGTTCGTGAGTTTGGATACCGGCGTAACGAAAAGAAGTGAATAGTTTGAAGAAGGAGATAATAAGTAGATTAAAAGAGGTCCTTGTATCTACCGTGGGCATTTTATAAAGGATATGTGAAAGTATTCTTACGGCATCAAGTTGACAAAAGGAGGTCCTAGTGTCATAAATAAGTAGCGGAGTTTGGAGAAGTGAATCAGGTGTTTTTGTGTAGTCTGAAGGAGGTTTGCAGCGACGTAAAGAAGGAGCCGAGGTGACAAAGAGGGGAGATCACATCTTTGAGGAGACTGGACTTTTCTGGGTATGTTCCAACATACAACTCAAGAAGAAAATAAACTGTAAGTGTTTGTACAATTGAATTTTATATCTGTGAAGGATCGTTTCGACATCAGGGTCATTAGCATTCAAATTTAAGAACTGAGGTTTTGTTAGGCTAATCAAAAGTTTAAAGTTTTGTGGTTTCTTTTTTCAAGTAAAGAAAATTTTAAGTAAAATTGGTTTTTCACGTAATATAAATATATGTAGCTTTATAATCTTATTATCATAATAATTTGATTTATTTTCTTGTATGCTGATTGATAAGATAACGACAGAATTTAATAATTGTTTTATTCGTTCATATAAAATAAAGAAACGTAAATCTTTGTAATATAATATATTTGTATTATTATCCTTTTTTCTCCTCCCGATAAAAGACAACTAGAAAAACTTTTGAATCCATCGAACACAGGTAATATAAGGATTATTTTACTTTTGATAACAGATAAGTTATAATTTTTTTATTGGCTCAATAAACTAAGTTTGAACTCAAAATAAACAATCATAACAAATGGCGCCCAACGTGGGGCGTAGAAAGTATTTCTAGTTAAAATTTAAACGGATAGAGAAAGAAAGCAGATTGATTGAAAATTTATTTGCCGATGGTTAAAGTTTATAATATTTGCTTTTATGACATTACATTTCAAATTTCTCTAGGTACAAATTTTTACATGATATAATTTATGATATTTGATTGATTTTTACAACTGACAAAAGTTTTAAAATTTTATTGCATTTATTTGAATTTATTGCATTTGGGATAAGAGGAAAAGTTTTCGTCTTTGCAAAATTACTCGAATTTTATATTTGGCGGGGATATTATTGCACAAATTTCAAAGCTTCATATTTGGCGGGGATAAATAATCTCACTAACATGTCGACCACAAGGAGTCAAAGAAAAACGCAAGAAAGGAAAGAGGATAAGATAGAAGAGGAAACAATTATTGATGAAGGATCGGATAATGAAGGAAATGCTACAATAATAAAGGAAAGAAAAGAACCATCAGGAATAGATAAAATATTACAACTAATGCAACTCCAGTCACTAAAAATGGATAGAAATAACAGAAATATAGAGCAGCGTCTGGAAAACTATGAACAGGAAATTAAAGGATGTGTTGAGGGGATAAAGAAAGAACTGAAACAACAGATAGAAGAAATAACCCTAAAGAATGCAAAACAAGAGGCAGAGATTAAAGATATCCAAAACACAATGAAGGAGATACGAAATTGTCAGAAAAAGGAATTAGAACAGTTAGAAGAAAAATTTGAAATGGCGCTACAAGAAGACAGGAAAGAAGTAGAAAGGAGATTAAAGCAAAATGAAAAACAAATGGCAGAAATTGAACTAAGAGGAGTAGAGCGAAAAGAAGTTATCATCCATGGAACAAGCGAAGCGAAAATACAGTTTGGCGGGGACGTAAAAAAATTACACCCAGTAATTTTCATTAACAATTTAAAAAACAAAGTACGACATATCGGTAATTTCGAAACAGCAAAGGAAACGATAAGGAACCATCTTAAAGATGAGGCAAGTTTATGGTTTGATAGCAAAGAAGAAGAATTGCAAAATTGGCAAACATTTGAACAAAAATTTCTGAATTATTTCTGGGGGAAAATACAACAGATAGAGATAAACAAGGAATTACAAAATGGGAGATACCAGGATAATATAGGTATATCAGAAAAAACATATGCCCTACAACTATACAACAATGCAAGACACTTACATTACAACTATTCGTCCGAACAGCTAGTGGAACTAATAGCCAGACATTTTGAAGATACCTTAGAAGATCACATAACCCTACAAAACTACAAAGATATTGACAGTTTATGTCAATTCTTACAAATACGAGAAGCAAAATTAAGAGAAAGAAAAATGAGGAGAACGCAAGAAAATTATAGACAACGAGAAAATCAAGACTATAGAGATAGAGGACAAAACTTTAGGAGAGAGTACACAAGAAGAGAATTTGTCCCGAGGAGGGAAAACGAAAGTAGAGACAACGGAAGAGTAAATTATGAACAAAGAAATCGGCAATGGAACGAAAACAGATATCGAGAGAACCAAAATAGAAACAACAATCGCACATATCAGGAAAACCGAAATAATAATAGAACGAATGAACCGGAAAATCGCGGAAACCGAGAGAGACCAAGAGAAAATAGAAGAGCGGTCAACAACACACACATAGAGGAATATGAGGATGAGAGACAAAGCGACAGAAGTAGAAGCGAACAAGAACAGCAAGCGTCTTTTCACGAAGGCGCTCACTAAAGACAAAGAAACAAACAGGAATTTTTTGTCACCCGAAGGAATTTATTAAATTGGCAGAACATAAGGACAAAATAAGTGGAGCAAATCTGAAATTTGTAGATGGTTTTATCAACGAGACACCGATTAAAATTATGATTGATACTGGATCGGAAATTACACTGATCAACAGAAAACTAATAGAGGAAGTTAATTTAACGAATTTGATTTACAAAATTCCCAAGGTAAATTTAGTGGGCGCAAATAAACGGACTTTGGCAACGATAAATGAAGGAATACGAATAAAAGTACGATTGGATAAGAAATTTTATGCACTACAATGTGTTGTGATGCCAAACATGTTGCATGATATGATCGTAGGAGTGGATGAATTGACAGAAAAACATGTGGTGATAGATTTCAAAAATAACACGATGAAAATCACAGAGGAAAAAGAAGAAGAACAGGACAGTAAGAAAATGGAAAAGGAAAATGAGAAACAAAAAAATGATTTAGACAAAGAACAAACGGTGGAAATGAATTTGGCAATGAAACAAGGACAGAGAAGAAAGAGGAGATTGGCAAAAGAAAATGAAAAGTGGGTTTCCTCAAGAGAAGAGATGAGCCCAGAAGAAGAAAAAGAAGAAAGATTAACAAAAGAAGACGAAAAAGGTACAATTGAAACAGTGGTATTTGAAGAAGTATGCGAAATGGAGGAGGCAGAATACAAAATAAATATGTGTAAAGAAATTGAGGAAAAAGAAAGAAAATTGATATGTGGAGAAGAAAAGGAAAAGGAATTGCGTGTAATATTGAGAAAGTATGAAGATTTAATAAATGAAGAAAACAGAGTAGCCAAAAAGTATGAACATTCATTTGAGGTTAAAGACTTAGGAAATTTTCGATCGAAAATTTATCCGATCCCATATAAATACCGACAGCAGGTGAAAGGAGAAATTAACAAAATGTTAGAAGATCAAATCATAGAGAGATGTGACTCGCCGTACATCAACCCAATCGTGATTGTAAAAAAAAGCAGTGGAGAATTGAGGCTCTGTTTGGATGCCCGGAATATAAATCAACACACGGTATCTCAATATGAATCACCCCTCAACATCGAAGCTATTTTTGGGAGAATTACGGGAACACACATGTTTTCTAAAATTGATTTGAAACATAGCTTTTGGTTAATACCGTTAGCAGAAAGATGTAGAAATTACACCGCTTTCTCAATCGATGGTATTGTATACCGATTTAAAGTAGTACCGTTTGGATTACAAAGTGCGTGTGCAGCATTGGTAAGAGCTCTCCATACAATATTAAATAAATATGAAGATTTCATAGTGCACTACATCGACGACTTACTCATTTATTCACCAGATACATCAAGTCATTTGGAACACATAAAGATTATTTTGGGAGAATTGGACAAGGCCGGATTAAAACTGAATATTGAAAAATGTCAATTTTCTCAAAAAGAAGTGATATATTTGGGATTTAAATTGGACACACAAACAGTTAGTTTAGCCGAGAACCGGGTAAAACTCATAGATGAATACCCAAGACCAACGAATTTAAAAACATTGAGAGGTTTTCTCGGGACGATCAACTATTTTAAAAAACTAATTCCTTATTTAAGCCAGAAGGAAATTCCTCTGATCAAATTATTGAAGAAGGGTGTTAAATGGAATTGGAAAGAAGAACAAGAGAAAGCTTTTCAAATTTTAAAAGAGGAATTCTCGAAAGGAACGAAAATATATCACCCCATGTACAATTTGCCTTTCATACTACGAACTGATGCATCCATACAAAAATTTGCGGGAGTTTTGTCGCAAATACAAAACAATCAAGAAGTGCCGATTTGTTTTATTTCCCGGGTGACAAAAACACACGAAAGAAAATACAGTGTGACTGAACTAGAGTTTGCCAGCGTACTTTTCTGTGTAAATAAGTTAAGATTTTATCTGTTGGGAGCAAAATTCACAATCGAAACTGATCATGCAGCTTTGGTACATATAATGAAAAATCGTCTGGTTAACAATCGTATACATAGAGGCATTTTGTTACTACAGGAGTATGACTTTGAGTTTCGATATATAAAAGGAAAAGACAACATTATAGCCGACGCTCTCACAAGGGATGAAGACTCGGGGTAAAAGGAAGCAATTGCTTTTCATGTAGGATTGAACATTTTGACACAAGAGGAAGGGGTATTTTCGTTAAACGAAATTAGAACAAATCAAGAAGACCTGGAAGAAAGAGAAAAAAGAAGAGCGGAGAGGGAAAACGGTATATTTTTCAAACGAATTGATGGAAAGGAACTATACGTGATAACACAGACATTGGCAGAAAGGATCATATAGAAATTACACGAAGACAATGGACATATCGGTAGCAGAAAAGTCTGGATGGTTTTTCGAGAAAATTATATTTGCCGACAAGATTACCGCATCGCAAAAGAAATTACACAAAAGTGCCAGATCTGTCAAAAATATAAAATTAAAAATTTCAAAAATGAAAACGTTACAAAAAATATTATATCCCGGAACAAATTCGATATTGTAGCAATAGATATGTTAAGCGATCTAATTATGACGACGAAGAGGAATAAACATGTTTTAGTCATGGTAGATGTGTTTTCCAAATATGTAAAATTATACAGTTGCCGTACCACGAAAGGGGAAGAAATAATGAGGAAAATCGACAATTTTATAGCCACCGTAGGAACACCAAGAAGGATTCTTCTAGACAATGCAACATATTTTAGAAATGATCGTTTCAAGGGACAACTTCGAGAACGGGGAATAAAGACAAATTTTGTTAGCATCAGACATCCACAGAGTAATCCTTCGGAACGTTTTATACAGGAAGTGACGAAGTTTCTACGGATTACAACAGAGGGTCAACATCGACGATGGGATAGGAAAGTCGCCGAAGTAGAAACGTATCTAAATACCATCCCGAGCACTGTAACGAAAGAGACCCCAGAATATATAATGAAGGGTATAATGCCACTAAGACCATGGGAAGATAGAGAACAAAAGGAATACACACAGATAATGGAAAATGTGCAGAGGAGATTGCGGAGAGCAAACGAAAAATATATCCAGAGGCAAGACCAAAATAGAAAAAGAAGACCAGTTACTTTCAAAAAAGGTGAGAAGGTTATGGTGAGAGCATTGCGCGTGTCCAACATACCTAGCAATGTGTGCGGAAAGTTAATGCCTGTTTTTGAGGGTCCGTACATAGTAAACAATGAGAATGGGATAAATAGTTATGAGTTGAAGCACATAGAATCAGACAAGATTAGGGGAATTTATAATATCAACGATGTTTACAAATATTATGAATAAAATGCTGGTATTGTTTTTGCATAGAGAAAAATCCCTGCATAATTCAGTAATTTTTATCATATGCAAAGGCGGGGATTTGTCATACTTTTTCTTTCCCAACCAAAGAAAAATAAATAAAAATATCCATCGGAATAAAATTTTAACAAATCATTAGAAACAAAAATGTATATGTTAATTTAAGATAAGATTTAGTGTAGATAAGAATAGAAATTTGTTTGGCAAACGACCTGTTTCCGTTGCAAACAAAATTATCAAAAAACCTTTGTTTAGAATTAGAAGACATTTTACCTGTAAGTTAATCTCTTCATTATTTGTAGAGTCGAGTATTAAATGACCATATTCTAATCTTTTGAAATATGTATAAATGATGTATTGAAAAAAACCAATTTTAAAGTAAGCTATTTAGTTTTCTCTGAAACCGAAATTAGGCTTTTCCAATATCATAGTAAACACAATTTAAGCTTTTTGATTGGACGGTCGTTTTTAAATGGGAATTTGGGGAGTCGATCATGAGAGAGGAGAAGTTAGTGATATTTTGGTCATCGAAAGGAAACAGTCGTGTGTCTCAAGATAGGGTGTAGTTCGTGAGTTTGGATACCGGCGTAACGAAAAGAAGTGAATAGTTTGAAGAAGGAGATAATAAGTAGATTAAAAGAGGTCCTTGTATCTACCGTGGGCATTTTATAAAGGATATGTGAAAGTATTCTTACGGCATCAAGTTGACAAAAGGAGGTCCTAGTGTCATAAATAAGTAGCGGAGTTTGGAGAAGTGAATCAGGTGTTTTTGTGTAGTCTGAAGGAGGTTTGCAGAGACGTAAAGAAGGAGCCGAGGTGACAAAGAGGGGAGATCACATCTTTGAGGAGACTGGACTTTTCTGGGTATGTTCCAACATACAACTCAAGAAGAAAATAAACTGTAAGTGTTTGTACAATTGAATTTTATATCTGTGAAGGATCGTTTCGACATCAGGGTCATTAGCATTCAAATTTAAGAACTGAGGTTTTGTTATGCTAATCAAAAGTTTAAAGTTTTGTGGTTTCTTTTTTCAAGTAAAGAAAATTTTAAGTAAAATTGGTTTTTCACCTAATATAAATATATGTAGCTTTATAATCTTATTATCATATTAATATATTTGTATTATTATCCTTTTTTCTCTTCCCGATAAAAGACAACTAGAAAAACTTTTGAATCCATCGAACACAGGTAATATAAGGATTATTTTACTTTTGATAACAGATAAGTTATAATTTTTTTATTGGCTCAATAAACTAAGTTTGAACTCAAAATAAACAATCATAACAATATATATATATATATATATATATATATATATATATATATATATATATATATATATATATATATATATATATATATATATATAAATGTGCACTCGTAAGTGAATGGGATGTTTTCGGTCAATTTGGAGATAAAAAAGACAAGAGTTGTGCTACTTTATCTATTTATTGAAGACGTTTCGCCTATTGTTCAATAAGCATCATCAGTTCATCTAAAAGAGTGTTATTAGCGATACATCTAATATGAAAAAACAATTAAGTAAATGATCTTACCCTTAAAAGACACCTCTTTCCTTTTTGGAACAAGTGAATGTAGTCTATCACATACCCTGTTCTGAATGTGATGCATGTTATATTGGTCAGACTGGCCGTTCCCTTAAAGGACGCCTTACTTCACATCGTAGTGACATTAAACTTTCTAAACATACTTGTGCCCTTGCAGAACATGCAATCAACACCAAACATACTGTGAATTTTGATGATGTTAGAATTCTCTGTAGAGAACGTAACCTTAATAAGAGACAATTTATGGAGATGTGTCATATTTTGAAACAACCTAATGCATTAAATAAGAGAACTGATATCAGCAACTTAAGCCAAATTTACCATGCACTAATACTACAAAATTGATTCTTCCGTATTCTACTTTTAATTATTGTTTTCTTTCAACTTCTTTTATTATATCATAACATTTATGTTGACATCTATAAAACTTTTCCTTCAATCTCACCAGCTGATTGTCATTTCTGACAGTCGAGCTTTCAAACACTTCATTTTCATGATATGATCATAACAGTCAAGAACCCTAGCCGTGCCGTTGTTAATACAGTATACTCCCTCTATAACAAACACGGTTATTACGAGTTTTCGCTTATAACGAGGTACATTAGATGTAACGTGAAATTTCTATTGAACTATAACCCTCTATAGCGAGGTAAATTTGCTTATAACGAGAGAAAATAAGATTGAAAAACGTGTTTTTTTACGTTTTGGCCCGACCGTAGCTATAAATAAATACCCTTTTTAAGTGCCGTCCGCAATAAACTTCTTACAATTTATGATTCTTAGTCGGAAATATTCAATTTATGATTCACGAGTGTCATTGTAGGGGGTTGACCATTCACACCTAATAATATAGGTCCTAATAGACAAGATGTGGAAAGTGTTTCTGTTTCACATCTTTAGAAAATATGATAGATAGAATACTGGACAATTTAAAGCAGTTAAAAATGACAGACTTCTTCCAATTGCAGACGCAGTAGTTTATTTTATTCTTGAAAATACGCTTTATACAGATTTACAGAATACAGATTTTTTGTTTTAACGTATATCATTGACAATAAAAGTAAACAACTCTTTTTTGTTTTAATGTATTTCATTGACAATAAAAGTAAACAACTTTTTTTCAAAAACGCCATTCAAACAATATTTATTAGCATCTTATATTGCTCCTCATGGGTTCACTATAGGGAAGATAATGTTTTAGAAAACTACGTATTCATATGTATGCACAGTATTATTGTTGTTGGATATAACGAGATCCGCTTATAACGAGGTAATTAGTCTGCCATTTCAGTTCTCGTTATAGAGGGAGTCTACTGTATAACAATTCAAAATTGACAATTATATTTTTTGATAGATTTAATCAATCAATGTTTTCAAAAGTGAAATTTAAAACAAATTAGTTAAATTGGGAATCTTCCGGCGTTCTGTGTTTCTGTGTTTTTGCTGTTATATTTAGTATATTAATTTTTTGATGTTTCTTTGCAATAATAACATTGTAATGCTACAGATCTTTTAAAGGTAAGATCATTTACTTCATTGTTTTTTCATATTAGATGTATCGCTAATAACACTCTTTTAGATGAACTGATGATGCTTATTGAACAATAGGCGAAACGTCTTCAATAAATAGATAAAGTAGCACAACTCTTGTCTTTTTTATCTCCAAATTGACCGAAAACATCCCATTCACTTACGAGTGCACATTTTTTTATATTAAATTAAACGGTCATATACCTTAAAGATATATATATATATATATATATATATATATATATATATATATATATATATATATATATATATATATATATATATATATATATAAATTTATATATATATATATATATATATATATATATATATTAAATGGCCAAATATATGGCCTAGGAGGACAAATTCATTAAACTTCCCGTGCTCGAATCGGTATCAATAAAGTGTTATGATCATTTCGGCCTAGCCCAGCCTCATCAGACACTTTGGGCTGATACAAATTCAAACTCGGAAAGTCCAACGAATGTCTCCCAAAACTTCACTACAACAGTAGTTAGCTACAAAGGCGCCACCTGCTTTGGCGGCCGTGAACGAAAACGATATGATAATATCGTTTTCTGTCCTCTGCGCTATGCGAAATGTGTAAAAGATATAATCTTTTAGCGAAAGCCGCTATCGCTTTATTAAATTAAATAAAATATCAGCCCAAAGTGTCTGATGAGGCTGGGCTAGGCCGAAATGATCATAACACTTTATTGATACCGATTCGAGCACGGGAAGTTTAACGAATTTGTCCTCCTAGGCCATATATTTGGCCATTTAATTTAATAAAGCGATAGCGGCTTTCGCTAAAAGATTATATCTTTTACATATATATATATATATATATATATATATATATATATATATATATATATATATATATATATAAATATATACACATATATACATTATATATTTATATATAAATATATAATGTATAAATTTATACATTTTCACAACCAGAGGGCACAAGAAGCAGAGGACGACCACGAATGAGATGGATTGATGATGTGGAAGAAGACCTACAGATTCTAGGGGTTAGAAGATGGAGGGAAGTTGCCAGGAATCGACAGGAGTGGCGACTTCTTTGTGAGCAGGCCAAGATCCACAACGGATTGTCGAGCCACTTATGATGATGATATATATATATATATATATATATATATATATATATATATATATATATATATATATATATATATATATATATATATATATATATATATATATTAAATTGATTGCATAATTAAAAAACCATCTTGTGCTTTGGCAGAGCATGTAATCGATAAAGACCATATTATGGATTTTGATAACATTAAAATTTTATGTAGTGAAAGTAATAAATTTAAAAGGACTTTTTTGGAAATGGTTTGTATTAGCAAAAGTGATAATAATTTAAACGAAAGATCAGAAATTCAAAATCTAAGCAAAATTTATAATTATATTCTTTATGATTTATATATAAAACTTTTAAAATGTCATATTTAATTCTCCATATATCTGTTACATTTTTTCAGACATCTGTCAACGGTGAATAAATCTTCTTTTTTGTTACTAAACAAAAAAGAATGTTTAAACGAAATTTTACTTTTGGCAATATAATTGTCAAAAATAAAAATTTTATGTTGGCATTTATGACATTGAGGCTTATTTGTAATTGGTTGCTATTTTAACTTATTTATAAATTCAATTATTTTTGTATTAAAAAAATGTTTTCAAAATTATAAAAATTTTCAGAGAAACATTTGTTAGATTAAAGCATTTTTATATTAATTATTTTGAAAATGTATTAGCAGTAATTTTTACTTACTAAACTAATTTTTATTTGGTAAGTTAACAAAAAATTGTTTTTTCTTTTTAGTTCAACCTTGTAAGATATTTTGTATTTTTTAGCTCTTGATAATAATTGTAAACACAGTTGAAAGCTCGAGATTAAAAAAATAGTTAACCAATAGCCCTTTTATTGACTCCAATCCATCCAAAACAGTTATATATTTGTTCCAAACGAGTCACAAGTACTTCTTTTTTCTTATATATATATATATATATATATATATATATATATATATATATATATATATATAATGGTCCTTTTCTAACTTGGCTGCACCGTACTGAAGACGACCAATAGTCAGAAATACGTATATACGGTTGCCTTCCATCGGTATACCATTTTTGGTATACCGATGGAAGGCAACCTTATAAGGTATAATATATATATATATATATATATATATATATATATATATATATATATATATATATATATATATTGAGATGATATTAAATATAGGAGAAACAAAGGTAGTGTTTAAAGAGATAATTTATAAGTTATATACTAGAGAATATTATAAAAAGTATTTATATGAGGACATTCTTAAGGAATTAACATAACAGTAAGTTTAAAAAGTGCAATGTATTTGGTTATTTTAATAATTATGATATTGTAAATATATTTGAGTGCACCATCTTTGTAGGCAACCAAGTATACACTCAAGTAAATTCAGTTGTAGGAACTTTGATAAATAATTGTTATGGATTAAAAAATAGGGTTATTTATTAATTTAAGATGTAATTTATATATAAATTTGTATTCTGATCTGAAAAGCCTAAATTTCCATAAAAGTCTCTATAGAATTTTAGTTATAATAGTAATCTTCTAGATAGAATAGGAAAGAATGATCTAGAAATATAAAAACAAGATGTCAATAGAAAGAATTTAAGCTTTGTTCGCAGTAGAATCTTCGCGAACACAGTAATGTCTATGAAATAGAAGGATTCGAATATATTTTATTTCAAGAATATTCGTGAACATTAAAAATGATATAAATATGATGTGATTTGGATTCAAAATGGTCAGATGGTCAGTTAGTTCAGTCGGTCAGTCAGTTAGTCAGTAAGTCAGAATATAGTCAATTAGTATAGTTAAGTCAAGATACTCAGTTATCAGTGATTCAGTATATTAGATGAAGATTAAGAAACAGAATTAAGACAGTATTAAGTGAAGATTAAAAATTATGTTATGTATATGGTGATTGGAGAATGGAAGAGAGTATTAATTGAAAATTAAAATTATATAATGTATATGGTGATTGGAGAATGGAAGAGAGTATTAATTGAAGATTAAAATTATATAATGTATATGGTGATTGGAGACTGAAAGAAAAAAAAAAGATTATTAGAAAGAAGAATAAATAGAAAAGAAGGAAGAACAATATTTTACCGATTTATAAATACTATTAAGAAGAAAAATATTCTAAAATGGTGGAAGCTGATAATTAAAACATTGTGGTGTATTTGGCAAGGCAAGTTTACAAAAAGAAGGATAACCGAGGTTGACAACGAAGACATTGAGTGGTGATTAAAATATTTTGGAGAACAGTTTCATTTAGGCATTCAGTGACAGAAAGGTACCAAATTTTGTTAATATAATTTAATTAGTGTCATAAGAATTTCAATTAAAAGATAGTTTGTTTTAAATTTACATTGTCTATATTAGATATATATGTGTGTTTCATAATAGATATAATAAAGATAATTTCAAAAAGTGCTTACAAACTAATTCTTTGAGAACCGCGATAAAAACCCTATATTTATACATGTTATTTAAAATCACTCATTGCTTATAAAACTATATACAAACAAAACATCATAACAATATATATGTATATATGTATATATATATATATATATATATATATATATATATATATTTATAACTTGCTTTAATAAAATATTGATATTAAGAAAGATACAGGGTGTTTTGAAATTTAAAATTATATTTTTCGCTATAACTTTTATGTTTGTGGACATTTATCTATAAAAATGTTTCACTGGGGGTTTTTGAGTATGAGGAATTATAGTTTGATGCATACTTTAATATAACTAATGGAGGGCGCCACATATATGGCATACATTTTCGCTTAACTTTTTTGTTCTTTAAGTTAGCGCGATTTGTGTCAAAAATATTAAAGATACATTATTTCAGCAAAAACAAGATATACCTGTTAATATTTTTGAAACTCAACAGTTTTCAAGATAATCGCATTTTACAGATCAGCTGCATAATAATTCTTAATATTGTGATCAATGCTTCAAATCACTGAATACCTGTTATAATAAGCATAATTAATAGTTTATTCTTATAACAAGAGCTCAAAGATAGTTATGTAATACCACAACATGCTTTCTTACCGCTGCTAAATGTTTTATTTGATTTTATTTGATGTCATCATTAGACAACTGCTGCAGGTCTCAGAAGGGAAATTGCCACTGAACCTTTAAAAATCGTGCTAACAAGCTGAATTTGATTGAGTATGTCAATTTTGGGACCCCAAAAAAGATGCAACAAAGTTCAACACTCCTTCCCGCGGGCTTCGCCATAAAACTCCTTTCTTGGGGGACACTCTGATCAAAATATATCGAATTTTTACCGTTGAGTTGATTAATTTAAAAATTTTTCGAACGCTTCATTCTACAGGAAAAGTGCTAATAAACATTTTTGTTCAAAATTAACTTATCCACATTTCTTGTTTGAAATATTTTATTTCTGCGGCTTACAGATTCTTGGTAAATCGATGTTTTCCATTTCCAACCCCCACCCCATCCACATAGCTGGATTAGTCGTGGTAGTCACTTTCCTTGGCCGATAAATTTTCATTGCGTTCTTTTCGCTCCGTGCGTGCCTGACGAGATACCTACCGCCTTCATCTGACAGTTTTGGACCTCCCAATTTGAGGTTAAACATATGTTAAATACATACGAAAATGACAATTATTAATAATTAGTTTTGTAATTATATTTTGTTAAGTTTATGTGCAAAATGAATGTAGTATTAAGAACTAGGTTTCTAAAAATGCATCATAATTTATCTTTTCAACCCCAAACGGAAAAGAAATGGAAAAATCTAGTACTGGCAAATGAATTTTGTCATATGGAAGAGCATGTAATTAAAAACAATAATAGTAAAAGTTACGATGTAAAAGCTAAAGTCATTAAGCAGGCCGCAGTTAGTTTGAATCCTTATAAAATATCATTTAAGGTATATTATTTAAATTTTTCCTATTTCAATTGCATAAAAATGAAATTATGTGATATTTACTTTTTAATCTTAACAGAACGAATCCACCTTTTTCTTTTCTCTAATTTATATGTAATCTTTATGTGTAAAAAGATAGATCCAATTTTGTCATATTTCGCCGCTACGCACGCTGATATCGTTTCAAGGTACCCCTACCATGGTTACGCACCGAGCGAATACACCAAAATCCGCTAGATTTTGGTGTATCTTCTTCTTCAAGTGCCATCTCCGCGGCGGAGGTCGGCAATCATCATAGCTATTTAGACTTTTGAGACGGCTGCTCTGAAAATTTCATTTGATGTACATCCGTACCACTCTCTCAGGTTGCGCAGCCATGACATTCTACGCCTCCCTATGCTTCTCTTTCCTTGGATCTTTCCCTGCATAATCAGTTGGAGCAAGGTGTATTTCTCTCCACGTGTAATATGTCCGAGATATTCTAATTTTATTGTTTTTATTGAATTTAAAATTTCCATTTCTTTGTTTATCCTTCCCAGAACCTCTTTGTTTGTGACGTGTTCTGTCCATGATATTTTCAGAATTCTTCTGTACACCCACAGCTCAAACGATTCCAGTTTTTTTATTGATGTCGCATTCAAGGTCCAAGATTTCATTCCATAAAATAAAGTCGAAAAAACATAGCACCTCGCCAACCTAACTCTTAGTTCCAGTTTTAAATCCCTGGTACATAGAACTCTTCTCATTTTGTTGAAATTTGCTCTAGCCTTTTCTATTCTTATTTTTATCTCCTGATTGTAATCATTTGTGGAATTAATCATTATTCCCATTTAAATAGTATGCATATTTGTCCACTTGTTCGACGTTGGTTTCGTTTATTAGAAGATTCTCCTTATTTCTTTGATTTTTCGATATTATCATAAATTTCGTCTTCTTGACATTCATTGTTAGACCATACTCTGCTATTCTGGTCACCAGTCTCTGAACATCTTCAATGTTTTCGGCTAAGATCACAGTGTCGTCCGCATATCTAATGTTGTTAATGGGAACTCCATTTACCTTTATTCCAGCTGTTTCACCCTCAAGAGTTTTTTTCAGGACCTCTTCGGAGTAGGCATTGAAAAGAATTGGCGACAATACGCATCCCTGTCTTACTCCACATCTAATTTCAATTCTTTCTGACAGCTGTTCGTTAACACGTACTTTTGCTCGCTGTTTATAGTATAAATTTGATATGATCCTGAGGTCATTGTAGTCAATCTTCTTTGATTTCAGGACATTCATTAAATGTTTATGTCGTACTTTATCGAATGCTTTATTATAGTCAATAAAACATGCGTATATATCTTGATTGACATCCAGGCATCTTTGTATTAGTATATTAAGTGAAAAAAGAGCAGTTCACATGCAGTTCATGTTGGAGGCATTCTTTTACTTTAGGTTCTTTAAGTTTTCTTGTGTCTATTGTAGGGATTCTTTGATGTCTTTTAATATTTTTAAGGGTGAGTGTAATTTTGGCTATAAGTGGATTGTGATCTGAGGCCACGTCTGATCCAGGATATGCTTTGACGGCTTTAACAGCTCTAGAGAGTCATCAGGAAAGAGATGCGCGCGCTACACCACGCCCTCCGACTCTATGTCAAGCACAAGCACAAGATAAACTAACGTGGAAGCCAAAGCCGCCTGTAATTAAATTACAGATCGTCAGCCAGACAGGAGCAATACTAGACATTGCTCAAAAAAATAAGGTGATAACGTCGAATAGACTATTGAGAAGCGGACGAGAAACTTTAATCCAAGCGAAAAGTCCAGAAGATTACAGGACTATGGTGTACGTTATGTACGTGTACGTAAGGTGTACGTGTATGTTACAGTAATTTTATCAAATACGCTATAACTTATACGCTTACTAGTAGACCAAGTAAGCAAATATATCTTTAACAACATATTTATGTATAATATTTTACTGCTCTGCAGTAAAATAATAACATTTGTTATTAGAAAAATAAGGTTCCATCCACACATATTGAAGAATAATTCATATTATCTAAATAATTTTATCGACAAAGAAATTATGTAGGTACTTAGCGACTATATCTGTGAATATCGTATTACCATTAAATTCATACATGTCATCATATATTACATTTTTGTTGATAGTTAAAAATTAAATGATCTGGTATTATTTAATATTTTAGTGGGAATTATATTATAAATGGTCAATCGTCAAAAATGTTATTTAAAACATGCGAACATGTCTTCCTTTTGTTGTGTTTATTACTGGTTTCAGGTTTGTTATCTTCCTAATTAGTGCGCCTTATTCTCTTCTTTGTATGTGTCCAAACCATATCAGTCTTTGTGGATTAATAAATTTAACTATGTCTTCCCCTTCGGTTATATTTCTATTTCATATTTCATGCTTCAATAGTCTTATATATTCTCCTTGTTCTGGCTTTATTGGGCTGTTTGTTCTTATAATTTTTCTTTCGATAATTCTTACTTTTTCTTCATCTTTTTTCATAAGACACATTACTTCCGCTCCGTATGCTATCACCGGTCTAATTGCTGCTCTATACATTTTTGTCTTTGTTTTTTTTGCTGTTTTTTTTATTTTTAAGTAGTGGGTGATATTTGGTGATATTTCCAAAACACCCCGTTCTTCTCCCGTCTTGTGTGCGTGGTAGTCATGCGTTGGATGTATGATTTGAGGTGGTTGATGCGTATTGAGTTATCACGGTTCTATTTGGTCTATTCAGTTCTTCAGTTCCATATTTGACCATTTTACAACGCCAAATGAGTACTATGTGAAAAGTGGTATTGCGTATGTGTTTATTGCTTTTACTATGTGCTTGGAATTAAGTTTGCTTTTGAGTATTATTATTATTATCCAGATTTAGTCATACGGCTTACACTCCCTCCTTCGGTATCAAAAGGATTGAGCTCTGGTGGGACTCTTTCCATGTTATCGAGTCCTAGGTGACTTGGTACGTCGTTGTATCTCCCAAAAATTTTCGCACGCATCTGTACGTCGAAAGTAGCACAGCTTTCTATATAATCTTATATAGATGTTCATTTAGACCCAGTTTTTTTATGTTTTCTAGGAGGTTCTTCGGAATGACTCCAGTGGTAGAAAGAATAATAGGTATCGTCTTGGTATTTTCCATTTTCCATTGTCTATTTGTATTTCCAGATCTCTGTACTTGGCGATCTTTTCGTTGAACTTAACACGCAGATTATTGTTGGTAGGTAACCCCACATCGATTAGTGTTGTTTGTCTTGTTAGTTTATTAACTAGCACGAGATCTGGTCTATTATGTGCTACAGTTTGGTCTGTGAGCACAGTGCGATCCTAGTATAGCTTGTAGTTGTTATTCTCAAGCATACTCTCAGGAACGTATTGATAATATGGGAGATGGTTTGTTTGTAGAAGTCCCAGTTTAAAAGCTATCTCTTGATGGAGGATCTTCCCTACTGAGTCATGCCGTTCCTTATATTCAGTTGCAGCAAATGCCTGACAGCCCCCGATAAGATGTTAAATAGTTTCTTGAGCTTGACATCCATATCGGCATATGTCGTTTTGGATCTGAGGGTCTTTGACGATATATTTCAGGTAATTTTTGGTTGGTATTACCTGATCCTGAATGACAAGTATTGAACCTTCTGTTTCAGGGAACATTTTTCCTGATGTCAGCCAATAGTTCGACGTTATATTGTCGACATAGTCTTGACTGACTTCATGCGGATGTCGTCCATGCAGAGGTTTACCCATCCAGATGCGCATTTTTTCGTTCTTAGTAAGATGGTTTATGCGCATTTCTTGTTCCCTCAGTTTGATCGGTGTTATGTCATCTACTTATAGACTAGCCGGGATCTGTAGAAATTCAGACCGTAATGGACATTTTCAATAGGAAGCTATTTTTTTGCTGGAATCCCTTTAGGATGTGCCCAATATCGATAATCACGATATGCGCCAGTCACAAACCCTGTGCTAAATTTTTTATTTAACAAAATCTGAAAACAATTGAAAATTTCTCATTTTTTTGCTCCTATTTTCGTTTATAATTCGGAAAATATTGATCCTAGAGAAAAAATTATACAAAGTTAAAAGTTTCGTTATTCAATTTTACACAATATTTTGTTAGCTAGAAATTAAAAATTTAATGTTTATTGTTGAAAAAATAGCAATAATTGGAAAAAAAGTACAAAAAAATGAAGTTAATTCTTTAAATGTTTTCGACTTTCTAAACTTGACTTACAGCTCTATATTTCGCCTAGAAAAACTTTTTAATATTTTTAAAACGTGTGCTGAATTTTGTTAAGATCGGTCGGATAGGTTTCGCATATTAATTTTGCAATCCAGCCTACTGGAAAAAAATCCCAAATTTTTACTAGGCCCTAAATAAGGCTCTCAGATAGTTGCAAATTTTTTTACATATAAAGGAAGGCTCAAACTTTCAAACGCTTTTTGTAAAATTCAAATTGGTTCACTAGGAGAGCCTAGAAATTTTTTTAAAGTTTTAAACATTTTTTAGGCTTATAAACAAATTGAATAACTTTACGAGCTTTAAACATATCAATTTCAAAATTTATACACTTAAAGAACATTAAAAGACGCTTTAAAAAAACGATACATTCGGCTTACTGGTTGCCGAGATATTGAAGGTCAAAGTTGGCATACATTTGCCGTGTAACCATAAGTGATAGAGGGCTCGAATATACTGTCGAGAGCTCCTCTACTTAAGTCCATTTTCGGGCTATGGACTGTAAGATATTTCTTACATGACAATTTCTTCAAGTTAAGTTGAAACAATTCTCAGCCACAGAGTATGGAAAATAAATGCAGGAAGCAGAGCCCCGAGAGCAGTAAGCTCTCGGAGAGCCCGTGAGGGACTGACTTGGCTGACCTGAAAATCGCCAATATTTATATGCGCTGTTCGAGCGATAAATAGGGATTTCCAGGTCAAGAGCCAATGGGAAAATTCGAGGCGGGGCGATGCGCATCGAAATGCGTACTAGTCCACAGACTATGGCATTCGATGACACTAGATTATTAACAAATCGAGCGATGAAGAGTAGATGTCTCCGCCTGCACCTGAAAATAAGTTCGTAAATTAGTAATCTGTTTTTCTAGTTGCTCGCTTATATCAATAAGTCCTCGCCCTCCTAAATACCGCGGTAATGTCGTTCTTTCTACTGCACTTCGGGGATGGTGTTTTTGTGCCTTTGTGAGGTATGTTCGTACTTTTCGCTGAAGAGTTTCTATATCCGTTTTTGTCCACTTAACAATACCAAATGAGTAGCTAAGCGCGGAACATGCGTAGGTGTTTAGTGCCTTAAACAAATGTTTACTGTTAAGGTGTGAACGAAGCAGCTGTTTTACCCTTAGTATAAACTGAGTAGTTATCTCAGTTTTCATTTGCTTATTGTCAATCTTCCGCGTTTGCTTTATTCCGAAGTATTTATACATATCATTTTCACCCATGGCCTCGATGTTCTGGCCGTTTTGCATATCGAATCCGCCGGGCTGAACCTTTCCTTTGATTATATATATATAAGACACGGCACTTCTCAAGACCGAAGTGCATACCAATATCATTAGATGATGTGTGCCATGGATTTGATACACAAAATTGAATGTTTTATGTAAAGATGACTCAAAGGTATCCAACAAATTGTCAGGAAAGTGATTATCAAGGAAAGCAGTGACATTATTGATTTGAGAAATAATAAACTTAATATCAGTGTGAACCTTAGATATATGGAAATTAAGTAATCGTGCCCTCACATGTCTGTTTAAAGCCTGGCTTCTACGGTAGAGTGTTTCATTAGTGGAACCTGGTTTTTGATGATAAATATTATCTACAAATATTTGGGACACCAATCTATCCCATCCTAGTTAATTTTGTACTGGATGATTTAGTATCTGACCGTTTGGGTATTTTAGATTTTCAAATCCCTTTTATTAAGTGGTATGTTGATGACCTATTACTAGCCCTACCTCCAGACAAGATACAGGCCACCTTGTCTTTGTTCAATGAGTTTGATCCTCACTTACAGTTCACTGTTGAACTTCACCAATAGTATTCCCTTCTTAGACATGCGTGTCATTAGAATGGGAGACAACACCTTAACCACAAGTTTGTATAGGAAACCAATGGCCCCAAATAGGTTTTTCAACTACCATTCTTGTCATCCCTTTAAATACAAATGAAACCTTATTAAAGCTTTCAGTCTCGTTCGAACCTTCGTGTTGGAAACAAGCATCGAAGAAGCACTTGTGTATAATTATCTTATCTTTTTGTAATTAGTACCTATAATTAGTATAAGCCATTTGTTATCAAGATAGTTAAAAACAACCGAAAAAGTGATTGTGTTCAATGCTATTATAATTATCCAACAAAGAACTAATACAAGTTAATTACTACATTTATTAACATAAATACAAATAAAATAGTCCGGTATATTAACAAAATATGCCGGAATGTCTTAACAATTCCTAGTTGTAATTAGTGGAAAACTATGGATCACCAACTAGATAACCAAGAACCAACTAGCTACCAATGCATTGAGGACATAAATCCAGCCATTAGAAAATCTTGCCTAGCCCGCACTCCTCCACCTGGAAGAAATCGAAAAGACAGTTACAACTCTCTGGATGAACAGCAGAAAAAATCTAAAATACGCAACATCGATCTACAAACAAAATTATCAAACTTTCAAATAGAGAAACCACAAAAAAATCTCACAGATGCAGAAGAGGTAAAAAGTGGTAGTGAATGGGTATCAGTCCACCACAAGAAACGTCAACGTAACGATGATAGTCCTGAATTGAAAAACACCAAACAAGCTACACTCAAAGATTATTGGCTAAGTAAAACTGTTCTTACATCTAACAGATACGAGGCACTTGAAAATGATAAATCTAATGAAGAGGATGAAATGCTGGAAGAAAAAAAAGATGAACAGCCACCACCTATATTTATCCAAAATGTGGAGTGTATCAAACCACTACAGGAATTACTACAGCAGATAACTCCAGGTAAATATACTTTAAAATGTCTTGCTAACAACCAAATTAAAGTTCAAGCTGACTCATCCAAAAACTATTCATTAATTGTAAAATCTTTAGCAGAAAAAAATACTCAGTACCATACATACCAACTGAAACAAAACCGTGGATTCCGAGTTGTTATACGTAATTTACATCCTTCAACAGATCCAGATGACATTAAAAAAGCGTTGCTAGCGCACGGACATACAGCACTGAACATCTCCAACATTAAGCAAAGAGGCACAAAGAAAGATCTGCCACTATTTAATATAGAACTGGCTATTCAAAGTAACAATAAAGATATATATAATATTACAAAATTACTAAACTCTATTGTCACAGTTGAGCCACCGCATCCGAAAAGGGAACTACCCCAATGTCAAAGATGTCAAAATTTTGGCCACACCCACAATTATTGCCACAGGAGTCCGCGCTGTGTAAAATGTGTGGGCGATCACCTATCATCTCAATGCCCAAAACCAAAAAATATAAAAGATGTTCAATGTGTAAATTGTCTAGAAAATCATCCTGCCAGCTATAAGGGATGCTCAATATACAAAGAGCTACAGAAAAAAAAATTTCCAACACTTAGAGATAAAAACGCAAGTCAACCACCTCGTGCAGAATTTCCTTCAAGCACTCAACCAACTACAAGCTATGCGAAAATTGTTGCAGGAAGAGATAATAGAAATACATCTACCATAGATGAGACTTCTCATATAATAGAAACAACAACTCCTCAACATATACAAAATAATCTAGAACTACTAGTACATAAGTTAATGGAAAGAATGGATAAGATGTTTGATCTCATAATTTCTCTGATATCTAAGCTTAACCTTCAACACTAAACTAAAGATGTGCTGTTGGAATGCCAATGGTTTAACCACTCATTTCCACGAAGTTAAAGCATTTATTTACTATCATAATCTAGATGTTATGTTTATTTCCGAAGCACACATGACTGATAAGAGCCATTTCCATATTCCCAAATATTCAACCTATGTAACTCAACATCCATTAGGTAAAGCCCACGGAGGTACGGCAATTATTATAAGAAATAACATTAAGCATCATGAAACAAATAAAATTAGTAAAGTTAACATCCAAGCCACATCAGTGTCGGTCGAAGATTCACAAGGCTCGATTATTCTATCTGCTGTTTACTGTCCACCGAATAAAATAATTAAAGCTGATCATTTTACTGAATACTTTAAGATGCTAGGACACCGTTTCATTTCTGCTGGAGATTATAATGCCAAACATCATAAATGGAGTTCCAGAATCGTAACCTCACGTGGACGAGAATTATTAAAAAGTATTAATGAGAATCATTTAATTCCTTTCTCTACTGGAGAGCCTACGTATTGGCCTACTGATAGACAAAAAATTCCTGATCTTATTGATTTTGCTATAGTAAAAGGAATATTACATACCTACCTCCAAATTTCTCCTTCATTTGACCTCTCATCAGATCATTCCCCTTTCTTCATAGATCTACAAAGCCAAATTCATAACTGTTCTAAACATTTAACACTCTCTAATAAAAGAACAAACTGGAACAGATATAGAGAAGAAATAAAAACATCCATCAATCTAAACTTGCCTCTTAAAAGTGATAGTGACATAGAAAACGCAGTTGCTCACTTAACTACAGTTATTCAGCAAGCTGCTTGGACGTCCACCCCAGAAATTTATTACAAACACAATTCCGAGTCCTATCCTGCACACATAAATACACTCATATTGGAAAAAAGAAAACTGCGAAAGATATGGCAGCTCACTAGGCATCCAGAAGATAAAACAAATCTGAATAGAGCTTGCAGACTACTCAAAAGAAAACTGATCCAACATAAAAACAGTGGAATCAACAAATATTTAAAGAACCTCTCACCTGCAGATGATACAAACTATTCGCTGTGGAAACTAACAAAAAAACTTAAACACAACGAACAAATGAATATGCCAATCAGGAAACAAAATGGCACTTGGGCTAAAACTGACATAGATAAAGCATATACTTTTGCAAATCATCTATGCGAGGTATTTCAACCGCATCAGAGGGAAGTCTCAGTTGAAGAAGAACAAGCTATCCATGAAGTCGTAAATGCACCATATCAAATGGCTCCACCTATTAAACCTGTTAAGAAATCTGAAATCAAAGAAATAATTGATAATATGGAAATTAAAAAGTCACCTGGATATGACTTAATATCTAGTTTAGTACTAAAAAATCTACCCAACGAAGGCGTAAGTTTAATTACTTATATATTTAATTCAATATTACAAACAGGTTATTTTCCACTCCAATGGAAAGTTGCTCAAATTGTTCTGATTCCAAAACCTAATAAGGATCACACGGAAGTATCTTCATACCGTCCTATTAGCTTGTTGCCTATTATATCTAAAGTATTTGAACGGCTTTTTCTGAGAAGACTGGAGCTTATTTTATATGACAGTAATGTTTTACCGAATTATCAGTTTGGGTTTAGGAAACAACATGGTACTATCGAACAAATTCATAGGGTGGTAAAGACTATCAGAAATTCGCTTGAACAAAAAAATTACTGTACTGCTGCATTTCTAGATGTCTCTCAAGCATTCGACAAAGTTTGGCATGTAGGTCTTATCTCCAAAATTAAATCTATATTTCCTCATCCCATAAGTTCACTTTTAAGATCCTACCTGACAGATCGATTCTTTCAAGTCAAAAGAGGTGGGGAAATCACTAACCTGTTTACAATTTGTTCCGGAGTTCCACAAGGAAGCATACTAGGACCCACCCTCTACTTAATATTCACATCAGATCTCCCAACGACGACCAATACAACAATCGCTACATATGCCGATGACACAGTTATCATGGCTTCAAATTCTACAGCAGCTGAAGCAGCCCAGGTATTACAAAATCACCTACTTAAACTAGAGAGCTGGCTTAAGCTGTGGCGAGTCCAAGTTAACAGTTTAAAATCAACACAAATAACGTTTACTTTAAAAAAAGGTGTCGCGCCACCAGTTTCTATAAACAACACTCCACTACCAGTTAATAACGTCCTTAAATACTTAGGAATCCATTTGGATAGCAAACTTAATTGGGGCATCCACATCTGGAAGAAACGCCTTCAACTCAGCTTAATCTACAGGAAAATGTATTGGTACATGAGTCGAAAATCAAATCTTAGCCTGGAGAACAAACTTCTGATATATAAATGTATTTTAAAACCGGTATGGCAATATGCAGCACAAATCTGGGGTACAGCAAGTAATACCAACATACAAAAACTTCAACGTTTCCAATCGAAAGTACTGCGCCAGATCTGTAATGCCCCTTGGTATATCACGAACCACAGATTACATCACGATTTACAGCTACAAACAGTTTGCGAAGCAATATCTGCTGTAAACTCTGTATACAAGAACAGACTATCCTGCCATCCAAATCCGCTGGCCACGGATCTGCTCAACACGTAAGAAGATTAAAACGACCAGACCCTTTGGACCTCTAGTAAATCAGGAAAAATAGAACATAGTGTCATGGTGCGGTGAAATAACAAGTTTCTATTCAGGTGTTTTCTAAATCTTTCCTTAATTTGTGTTTTTTGCCTTGTAATTCCCATATGTATGTCAGTGATGTTTACCTGTATTAAACTCTGTTAAGTTTAAATTAGTTGATATATCATAGATTATATTTATGTTATCTTTTACCTGGGTGCTCGCCACTGGGCAGCTTCCCACTATGTTATTGTACATATATTATACATATTGCTTATTGTTTATAATGAGACAGATTGCAATAAACATTGGATGTTAAATAAAAAAAAAATTAAAGCTTTAAGCTGCAGGCTGAATAGGCTAACACACCCGGTTAATCGAAGGGAATCCCTTCAACTACTCAGAAACATATTGATTGAGAATTGCTACCCGTCTTCCCTCATTAATAAATACCTTTGTTTACAAAGCTATGGTTCCTTATTAAATGGCATACCCAATGGTGACCAACTCAGAATAATATCAAATAATACCATTAATAACACTGTTCTGCCTACTACTGTACTTGGGACTCCCAACTACCCATTACTCCTCTTTACCTAATTTGCCTCAAGTTACGGAAAAACTTAATAAACTGTACAAACATAATAACGTACCTGTTAAAATTGCAGTTAAGACTGCCAAGACTGTCAGAAATTTGTTTTCAAAAACAAAAACACCCTTTTCCCTCTTGGAACAAGTCAATGTCATCTATTACATACCTTGTGCCGAGTGTGGCTCGTGCTACATCGGTCAGATAGGGAGATCACTGAGAGGGCGTCTTACGACACACCGCAGTGATATTAACTTATCTAAGCATACTTGTGCTCTTGCTCAACATGCTATTAACACTAAGTACAAAGCTTACTTTAATGAAGTTAAGATTCTTGACAATGAACGAAATCTCGTAAAAAGGCAGTTTTTGGAAATGTGTTCGATACTTAAACACCCTAACGCTCTGAATAAGAGAACGGACATTAGTAACTTGAGCCAAATCTATCATGCATTAATATTGCAGAATTAGGCTTAATGTATGTTGTTTTTACTTTAAAATTGTCCCCGAGGGTGGTGTTTGTATATATATTCACTATTTAAATAAATTCAAATAAAATACAATAATTTTCTTAATTTACTTCACTTATAAAATTGATATTCAACTAATATTTTATTGATTCATTTAGCAATGTTATATATACATAAAATAATTTTTGATTAAATAGTTTGATAAAATTTTTAAATTAATTTGATTCATAGAATCCTTATTAATTTCTCAGTGCCAAATTATTATGAACCTTGGACTGTTGGAAGTTGAATTAAATCTGCATCATGTGGCTGGCCAACCTGCTACAACTTAGACACATATATGATATGTAGGGATCGACCTCACTTGTTTGTTCTTTTTCTCCGAGCCATTCCCCGAGGGGAAAATGGTGTTCTTAAACATCTTTTTCTTTCATTAAATGGTTTGTACAGACAAGGTTTTCGCCTACTTTTTCATATATTTTTTAAACTTACCGCTTTACTGCACTAGCGGTTGGAAAATCGCCGTGTTGTTTGTCATGTTTTGACATCAAGGACACTGTCTTTTCACGTGATAGCTAAGTGAATCTATACTGAGCTCCCATTTGCCGGGTGACTCCTGAAAATATTGGAAGCTATTTGTGGTAACTTCATTACATCTTTTATAATATTACTATAATTATTAACTCTTAATCATTTCAATAATGTTACCTAAAGTAAAAATAAAATTAAATTAATATACTCTTGGAAGTGTGATCTTATGATCTTTTTAGATCTCGACAAATACTTATTTTTTACATAAGTTTTTTACATACTTTTTTTAAATTACATGTACAATAACCACATGGTCTTTTGCTGTTCTATGTTTGTATAAAATTGTAAACTATATTTATATTCAATTAATTGTTTATACAACCTAACCATTTATTGTCCAATATCTTAAGCTTCTTTACATATTATAACATTGACTGCTACATGTCTTTTTGAGGTAACACATGTATATTGACTTTTCTATGGATGTTGGTTTTTCATGATGTTCTTTTTAGATGAACTGATGATGCTTTCTGATTAGAGAGCGAAACGACTTCAAATAAATAGATGAAGTAGCCAACTTCTTTGTCTTTTTTCTCCACCTTTTGACCGAAAAACCCACCACTCTTCGAGTGTTCCTTAATTTATATTGGATTAACGCTCGTACTCCTTTTCTCGACATATATATATATATATATATATATATATATATATATATATATATATATATATATATACATCTAGCGGTTAATGTAAGCTCCGTTCTAAAACGGTATTATACTAACTCCGGTAGAATATACACCGTGTTTATTATTATCTAAGTAGCGCTTTATGTAGACTCCGACCAACATGTAGCATTAAGTGGACTCCACAATAGGATAAACCATTTTTGGGATCCGTATTTACCATGATGCGTACATTTCTAAACTCCTGAGATGTTGCCAATAATTGTATTAGTAGTAGATTTTCAAATTTTACAGTAGGTACATTTTAACACTTGAAATTTATTTAAATATCGATCAATTTAGTCATGAAGGAATTGTCACTAAAACATTTAGTTCATAAATGTACGTAGATCGAATAGAGTAATCGTGTAACAGTTTATGAAATTAGAGGCCCCTTCGGTAGGATTATATAGTAGTAGTATGTTTGTTACCCTACTAATTAAAGAAAACTCAAACAACAGGGAGATCTTTATAATTTTTGGATTACTGCAGTTTATGACATGCAATATTTGTTTCATAGCGTAGTTGAATTTAAACTACAATAATTTATAAATCAATATTTAATAACATACTTTTTCACTGTCTAATTTCAATAGATATGTCAATTTTTAATTAAAATATTTAATGCATTAAAGTCGCGTAGAGATTTTCACTAAACATTTAATTTTAAAACTATTATAATAAAAGTCCAAGAAAAGTATAAAGTCTAGGGAATTCAATATCCCACTATGGATTTGTTTTATAGACTATCGTAAAGCGTTCCACAGAGTCAAATGGATACACTTATGACTGATACTAAAAGAATTAGGTGTACAACAACACCTAATTTTGCTTATAACTGAACTGTACGAACACACTACTAGACCATTTAAACTAACATTAAAAGAAGATTGAATATCAAAACGAAATATAAGTATCTGGGAAAAATTTCTCAAACGATATTAATATTAAAAGGGAGTTTAAAGAGCATCTGACAAAACATGCTAAACCTTAAGGCGACTAAACCACACAAAATGGTTATTTGAGAAAAATTATATCTCGTTCCAGAAAGAATTGTAATATAACATTAATGTAGATTAAGAAGAAACGCTGAAGAAAAAAACAGTAGCGGTTAGCCTAAATAAAGAAAGGCAAAAAGAAGATGTAATTTGATGTTTTGAAAAATCTGATCCGAAAACTGTATGAAAAACATTTCATAGTATAGACATCGAGCGCGGCGATGCCTCTGCCGTCTGGCGGCCTATATCGACTTTTACTACCATTTGACTATTTGTGTACGATTTTGTGTATGGTTAAGTGGCACACCACAAAAAGTGTTTTTATTTTCTCTTTTGTTCAACAATTAAAATGTATTGCTATACTTCTAGATGTTCCAATACAATAAAGGATAATAAACATAAAGCACAGGGTCAAAATTTTATTATTTTCTATGCGCTAGTTATTATAAACACATAAGCTATATTACAATTATTAAAAACTATGACCACTATGAAAGAAATACGGTAGACTATGACTACATTTGTGCTTTAGCACTATAGTAAGAACAAGATAAAAATCTAAATTTCTACATAATTATATTAACAAGAAATTAATAACACTTTTGTTCGTTATTAGTAATTTCGTTATTTTAGAATATATTATGAAAAATGTTGTTGATATTACAATATCAGATGATAGGAATACAAAAATAAAAAACAACTTACCTTTTCAAAACAACAATCAATCACTTCATTTTATCACGAAAAATTTAAAAATTGCAATGTAATTGAACCCATTTTGTGAGCTATAGTTACATTGATACTTATGTGGCAATTAGCTGTAAAGTCATTAGTCTTTCTCACCGTATCGTATTTTCATGATATTTTTTGTAGGCAAGCGGTTTAGTTTGTGTAATATAATATCCCCAATTCGTCTCATAATATTTAGTTTTCAAAACAGGTGTTACGCTAATTCGGTCACATTTTTTAAATAACTTTGCAGTACATTTGAAAATAAGTCGACAGTTTTCCTTGAAGTCTTTACTTGTATATTATTCCTTGTTAAATTAATCAGTTTATTAGGTAAGCCTAGTTCTGCCATGGTATTTCATAGTTTTATTCTTATGGTTATATCAGTGCTTGTTTAAAATCTATAAATTACTAGTTTAATGTTTTTTTTTGTATTCCCAACATTTCTCATTAACTGCCTAATAGTGAATAATTGATCAACGATTTATTAGTTTTTCTAATTCCACACTAATAGTCTCCTATTTGATAGTTCACCTATTCACTCAATCGTTCCAGGTGTATCAGAAAAAATACTGTATATCCTAATAATTAATAGATATATAGCTTATATATATCTTATATCGCTATAGTTTGTGCAGTACATTTTATTACCCCTTTTGTGTATGGTATGCTTTTCAGCAAGTTGGTACTTGTTCTTACTTCTAAATTGACAGATCAGCTGTTTAACTGCCTGTACTGAACTTTCTTCCTTATTTTGCAAATATATATAAAAATTAATAAAACTCTGACATACCGTTGATTAAAATATTGGATACCCTATACTATTCAATCAACGGAAATACTAAGATCACACGGGGAGAATATTATGGGTTATTTCTGGTTTCGTCACAATTTACACTGAAATTACTAACAAGAGAGTGCTCTTACTTCCACGTTAAAATTGATATATAGAACCAACAGATGCTAGTCATATACCATCAGTACTAATAAAATGGAAACTATCAAATTAATGTCAATTTCATTTATTCAAACGTACTAACCTTAAAAATGGTCATTTAAGGAAACCCGCCTCAAAAACATTGACAATAAATTAAAAATAGTTTAAGCGTTATAAAAGTAACAAAGCAGCAAAGCTCACAGCATGAGAATAGTGCCTTGTACTTTTACATAGCAATTTGTTCTCACAATTTTATAGTTTTTCGAAAAATAAACTCCGATTAAAAGATTAAAACGTCAAATAAAATGTAAAAACCTATTCATATTTTTAAATATAAAATCTTCAATTTAGAAATTGAACATTCTTAATAAATGTATAATCTAATATTTAAGCCTGTTTATGTTTTACAGACTTGGAAAACACTGAACAGACAAATATTTATTCTTTTATATACTAGGTTCTAAAAAAAGTGTACTCAAAACGAATAAATATTATCTACCAAGTGTTTTATTCCAGTTTCATATGAAAGCACTAGATCTTAGATATTATAAATTTCGTCATAGGTGCTAATTTGAAATGAAAACCAAATGATAGAGCATATAGTGAAATATAAATATCTCAGCCCTCTATTGCCCGACTTTTTTTGTAAACTTAAGGGAAAATGTTTTAATTTGTATATGTGCTCAAATATCCATCCATTTACAACTAGTATTTTTTTTAGATTTTTTAAATTTTGTTTGGGGAGAGTTTTGGGAGTATTGCCCTCAGGCAACTGTGGGCAGCAAAAACTAACGAATTAAGTTATATACTTCTTTATTATGCCAATCAAAAAAACAAATATTTGTATTTGTAAAAGATAAAGCAACTTTACATTTATCGCACATTACTTTAGAAGTATTACAGCATCCTGGTTTTTTGCATCTTCCCTTTTTTTGAAAATACGGGCCAGTCGAAGGTTTGGTCAAGCCTAACTTCCTTCGGTGGTACAATAGCAGTAGGTCCTCTCTTCCGTTTTTTTACAATTTCGTTTTCAATTTCACTGAGCCTGGGACGTCCTTTGTTTTTGATCTGGTCAGTTCTTGCTAACAGTACGCTACATAAGTGGGACTTAAACTGTAACAAAGGCAACTGATTTTTCTTTCAAAGTAATCGCAATCACGACGATACAACAACCAGCTGTTAACAACAGCTAAATCCAGAAGGTGAAAAAATATTTTTAGATACCACTTTTTAGATTTTATGTCTGTTCGGTAAAGAGCAATTAGTGAATCCATAAGATCGACACCTCTCATAAATTTATTATAAAATTTCACTGAATTTGGACAGCATACAATAATTCTTGATTTGTGTTTCTTATCCCACCTCTTGACTAACGAAGTAGGCTCATAACCAACAAATGTACTAAGCAAATGAACCGGTTTATTATCGTACCACTTTAATGCTGTTAGTCTTATGACATCTGCTGTAGCGTGCTTTTCTTCTACAGTACCTCTACCCTGTTTCTTCATATTCTTGTCATCAGAAAAATGGTAATTAGGCAGTCTGTTTGGACGAACAGTTCCCAAACATTGCAGTCCACGTTTTTCCATTTCATTCTGCAACTGAATGCTATTAAACCAGTTGTCAAAATGTACTTTATAGTACTTGTTTGGTTCGACTATCTCACACAATCTTATTACTACATTACCGCTGGTGTCTACATTAGGTAAATGAAGAGAATGTTCAACAGTTCCTGTATATAATTCCCAGTTATAAACAATACCATTGCTATCACGCAAAACAAATGCCTTGTATCCCCATTTTTTGGGTTTATTCTTCATATATTGTTTTAAAGAACGTGCCCCTTTGAATGGCATCATTTGTTCATCAATACACAATTTTTCACTCATTGGAATACTCTGAAAATTTTGAAATGGACCGTTGATGAATGGTCTAATTTTGTATAACTTATCATTATTGTTGAGCATATTTTCGTTATTATTGAAATGAATTTTAGTTTCTATTTTTTCCTAGCGATTACTAGATATAGTGTCAACTATTTGAGCTGGTCTAAATTTGCTTCGTACAAATCATCTTCATTTTACATTTTATTTGATCCTGGATCGATTGATATCTGAGTACCTATGGAAAATTCATTATCACTCTCTTATTATCACTGTCAAAGTCAGAGTCTTTGGATTTCTCGGATATTTACTGCTTTTCCCGTAGAACGTTTTTGTATCCATCCTAAAAAAATAATTTAAAATAATATGGTTCAGTGTGGATTCAAAGTAACATACCTGTTTTTTATCACAGTACTGAAACAACACAATAAAATAAACAAATTTCAACGGTAATCAATATATAAATGCTGATATAATGCCTCGGTATATATTTTTATATAAACTAATAAGGCAGCCATGTCCATTAAACATTTCCATATAGGTTTCGTCATAGGTTCATAGAGTGTATTAAAATGTATAACCAAATGTTGCCTGAAATTAACAGAAGGCATCTTAGAGTCGGAAATTGTTTTAAAAAAGTTTTCTGCATCAAAAACTCCTTTGTTGCCTTGAGTACACACGGGGCTATAGAGGGTTAAAATAGCTGTATCGCGCGAGGATAAGGTTATTGATTAGGAAAAAAAGACCTATCACTGAGGAAGTGAGATAGTAATTGGCAAACGCAAAAAGCACTTTAATTACATTAAATGAAATATGCATTACAATCTATCATGATACACATATCTTGATACACATGAAACAAGACAATTAATAAACACGTTAAGAGAATCTTAAGAAATAATAACCAAAATTTAACTTTTAATACGCAGAAGAAATACTAATATACAGAAGATACACAAATTAAAAAACGATATCCATTTATTGTACGCAAGAGAGTTACCTCTAGGAAAAATTAAAACGATCGAGAATATATACCAAAACAACACAATCAAAGTAAAAGTAGAGGAAGAACTAACCGACCCTATTGAAGCTGACAATGGGTTGGGACAGGAATATTCCCTGAGTCCCCTATTATTCAACCTGATTATGGATGAAATAATAAAAAAGTAAGAACTAAAAAAGGATACCAAATGGAAGAAAAACAAATAATATATAATATAATATTAATCTGCTGTGCAGACGACGCAATACTACACTTTCAAAGTGAAGATGATTTACAACGTACGCTGCCCCAATTTCATACAACCGCCAGAAAATTTAACATGTTAATTTCCCCAAAAGAGACAAAATGCATGGTTACTAACGCAAATTTACTAAGATGTTAATTGGAGCTAAAAGGTCAGATAATAGAACAAGGGTTGGAGCTTAAATATCTAGGCATCACATTATCTAGCTAGGGAAAGCTCGAAACTGAAGTAAAAGATCCAGTGAATAGAACAAACAGAGCCACAGGCTGCCTAAATGAAACATTATGAAGAAATAAAAATATCGGAAAAGAAACGAAAGGCATAATTTACAAAACAGTCATCAGACCAATAATGACATACGCGGCAGAAACAAGACCTGATACAGAGAGGACAAAAAGGATGTGAAACAGCAGAGATGAAAACAGTTAGAAAAATTGATGGTAAGACACTATGGGACAGAGCTAGAAGTACAGATATACGACGTAGATGCAAGGTGAAGAACATCAAGAACTGGTTAAGAAATAGAAGAGTAGAACGGAACGATCATATAAGCCGAATGACAACAAATAAAACAATAAAGACGGCAAGAGACAGTTAACCCATAGGAAGACGATCAGTAGGAAGACCACGAAAACGATGGAAAGGCAACTTACTGAAAGCACAATGAAAAACAGACAGAGTTATGTCTATATAAAAAGAAAAAGAAGAAGAAGAAGATACACAGGATAAACATTAAAATAGCTGCAAGAAAGATAAAATAAATCAGTCATATTAATGTTGAATAGCAGAGGACAGAGTGTTTAGAGAAAATAATGAATGTCATATTAATGTAGAATAGCAGAGGACAGAGTATTTGTCATAGCTTTGGACAAGTGCCCAATTGAAAAAAGAACACAGGTCGTTCAAAAAAGACGGAGCTCTAGAAAGAAAACAGAATAGATTTAAAAAAATAAAAGCATAAACATGTCTTTTCCTACTTTTTTAATATTGAAGATACGTAAATAGAATATTGAATTAAAATGTAAACTTTGATATCTGTGATAAACCCATCATCTGAACAGTGGCGCCAACAAACTTATTTATTTTCCACAAAGAGGCTCTTTAGAACCTAAAATTATTACTATACAAATCTGATTCGACATATCGTCAAAAAGTAATACACGGCATGAAAAATTTAAATTTTTAATAAAAAGATTACGCATTACTTATGGGGTTTAAAGAACGAGCCTTTAGGAAGATTGGAGTACTAATAAGACCACCGCAATCGGTCATACCCCGGGTAATGATTAATTAATTCATCGGCTACTTCTTCAGTCACCCCTTTAATATGATTTTGTCAAATTGGTCCTTTTTAGGACCAACTATTCTAATAACCTATGTCTATAACTGTTAAGGGCATATCTAAAAATCAAGAAACTTTACTTTACTTAAATTTATCAGACATATGAGTTAACACGAATCTGACTAATTTCTAGTACAGGAAACACATATAGGGACTAACCTAGGGTATTTGGTATATAGCTGATCGCTGAAAACCACATTATAGATATAGACATACTATTTCTGTCGGAAAGTAAGAAAGGACAAAACCAGTCAGCTGAGAGAACCTTTTAACGATGTGGAGCTTGGATCCACCATCTACATATTTAATGAAAACTAACACAACTGCCGACCTTGAGGATCTGAGCACAAAGCTTATTACGAAATCTGGACCAAAAACACTACAATGACTTATCCAGATGATGAACAACTGTATTCAAATTAGGAGATACCCAAAGTACCAGTAACACAACTACCGACCTTGAGGATCTGAGCACAAAGCTTATTACGAAATCTGGACCAAAAACACTACAATGACTTATCCAGATGATGAACAACTGTATTCAAATTAGGAGATACCCAAAGTATAGAGACAAGCCAAAGTTGTTACCTTGCTTAAGCCTGGCAAACACTCCAACGACCACAAAAACTATCGGCTAATATCTTTATTTTGTCAGCTATTCAAAATACTTTTGCACAATATCGTTAATATGATATCACCGATATTCGAAGAAAAACTTAAATTAAAAGACAAAAGTGGCTGTAGACAGGGAAGATCACGTACATCACAAATACTAAATCAAAGACGGGTACGAAAAATATCGGGTATCAGGGGTGGTATTTTTCAATCTAAATGCCGTTTACGACACCTTAAATTACAGAATATTTCTCCAAAAACTATATGATATACCTTTAGATAACAAACTCACTTATATTGTCTGCGTATGCCTACACAATAGAATATTTTTTGTATCACTCAATGATAAGAATAGCAGATGAAGAACGGTCTCGCTTGGGGTAGCATAAAGGCCCCTACACTGTATAACATTTACACAAACGAACGATCCATACCGGTAGATACTAGAACTTCTATTATATAGACGATACACCTATTATTACACAATAAAAATAAACTATGAATCAATTTTCAGCCAAAATCCCTGAAAAACTCGTGTGTGCTCCTTTAATCTCCCTAACATAGACGCTTTCACAAAACTGAACATCCAATAATGTCATGAAATTGTTGAACGTAGACTTCATATAAATTCCTTGAAAATAATTTGTATCGCACGGGGTCAGTCACAGATCATTGTTTAAAACTAAAAGGTAAATTGAGGACCAGAAATAATATTTTTCGCATGCTTGTCAGCTAAAAATGAGGTGCGCGTCCTTCCGCCCTTAAAACATAGACGCTTGCACTATATGCATCTGCTGCCGAATATACCTTGTTAGACAAATTCTTTCTTTTTGTGCACACTACTACCCATTTTAAAACAAAAATATCTATTGTAGCTCTTAACCATATTTATTTTGAAATAACCTTTTATCGAGATATCATATATAGTACACAAATAAGACCAGAACTAAAATAATAAAAAAGCTTTATACAAGATATCGCAGAAGATTGGATGAAATAAAAGTAGTTTTTATTAATCGGATGCTTACATAAAACGTACAAAGACAAAAGGTTTTTAAAGAACCAGTTACCTCTTAGTACGTAGTTATACCAGGTAATAAGATATCCTTTGTTACTCAGTGCAATGCGTATGACATTACACTGTCTACGTAACAGTAGATAAAAATAAGGAGCCCATATGAACCGCTCGGGATATATGTTGAAAATATACGGTATAATCGCACAGTTGCCAAACTCTCAGAGCTTACTTAAACCGATAAACCTATGGTTCAATTATACATTGAAGAAGATCTCAACGACCCCTATAATATATACACGTGAACTAAACGATATACATTTATGATACAGGGGTATTTACGGGTTCCAAAAATTTTTTATAAATTATTAAACTCTACATGTTGATGAATCGACAGAACCAATATTATGGAATGGTCAAGTGAGCTCCGTATATCGGTACCCACTTGACCACGGAGCTCGATTGAACCTGAATTTTAACATGGGCGGAGTCCACTTTATGCCGTATATATATATATATATATATATATATATATATATATATATATATATATATATATATATATATATATATATATATATATATATATATATATATATATGTTCGGAAAGATTTCCGCGGTTAGTACAATTATTATAGCAACATAGAGCTAAGATTAATATTATTATAAAAATTAATATTAAACTCACCAGTCTTCCGGGTTGAACCGCGTCGATATCCATTTTGCCGAGCTTTCGACATCCTCTCTGATGTCTTCTTCAGGGCTTCCGAGGTCTCAGTCTGCCGAGCCCCCAGACACTACTACACTCACTAGTCACTTCTAGTTCACTCACTAGTTCACTACTACGACTGGGACCAGGGGACGGTTCATTTATACCGTCGATGGTGACGTGGCCTAGGTGGGGGTTAGGGTGGGGATTGGCGCGAGAGTTGTATATATATATATATATATATATATATATATATATATGTATATATATATATATATATATATATATATATATATATATATACGAAGTAACAAGAAGTCCAGAGACCTCTCTCTGATAGTAAATTAGGTGAACTGCAAATTCAAAGCCTCTTACTAGAGACTTTTAACGACGCTGGCTGTTATTTTGGTAACAGCCAACAGATAATAACCAAATACTAGACTGCATTTCATTTCAGTTGAACTTCTACAAGTGCTCCTGATGATGAGTTGAATAACTCGAAACACGTGTAGAGCAATGGTGGAGTTCCGATTGAAATGAAATGCTATCTTTTACTTTCATTTAAACGTCTTTCTCTACGTATTAAAGAAAAAGTCAAAAATACATTAGACCACAAGACTGACTAGTAGGATTCCTCCTACCTACACACGGGTAGGACCAATCACAAGAAGCTTTGCCAAGGACCGTTCGAGAGAAGAGCGCCTCGATCGGCTATATAAGGAACCGCATCGACCAGGAGAGTCAGTTAAAAAAAAATACAAAAAACATAAAAAACGGGCCACCAAAAAATAACAAAAAAATTCAACAAAAACCGGCGTGAGCCAACAAAAAAAATATCAAAATCAAAAAACCCGGGAACGTAGCGTCCAAACCCTTAAGCACCAAGTCTCAGAACTGGTCGCAGCCCAGAGCAGAGACTTGGGGCCCAAGCAAGCAATTTCAGTAGTAGAAGGTAAGCCACTGCACTCCACTTTGACCTTTGACCTCTGATGTTACAAGCCCCGTCCGCGCTCCGGTCACGGCACCGCCAGTAATTAGCCATTTTTAATATGAATTAATTTACATATTTTTGTATTTCAACTATTATCTACTAGTCGTCACTATCTATAATTAGCTAATTTTAATCCAAATTATTAAATTATTCATTATTATTAAATAAAAAATTCTATCGTGTGTAGGACTCGAACTCGCGACCAGCCGCACCGAAGCTAAGCATGCACATCGCTAAGCCACGGAGGTTATTAATAACACGCGCCGATAATTGGTATAAAAAAAATATATTAAAAGTACATGAGATTCGAACGAGTTGCACAGAGTGGTATGAACCATACGCGCACCCGTTTAGCGCTGTTAGTTTGATATTAGGCATATTCTACATCACACGGTTTAGAAACATTTAACATGGGTTATTAATATAAAAAGGTATAGACGTAAAGCCGTTTAACATAATACTGATATAAAAGGTTTACATATTGTATAAATCAAGCGTTTAATACTAAAAGTTTTCATAAGAGGATGATGAACATTTCCACATACGTCATCAAAAATGTAAAAAGCATGTTGATTATTAATTCGATATTACTTGTTAAAGTTGGCTGTGATAGGTCTTTATATCAAAGCTAAGCATGCACATATCTAAGCTACATAGCCGATTAACATAATCTAACAATAATATGTGTATACTTCATCTAATTTACATACCGTCGCACGTCATCCGCGTCATAGCCCGTGAGGTCACATAATACCAACACGAAATGTTTAGGCGGTAGGTGTGTTCTTTTTTAGAATCACTTTGCCGAGTACACTGGCATTACAGCCACTAGACATATTTTATTATATAAGCGTAGAAATAATATTTAAAGATTGGTAATAATGTTAACTTACAGAAATACACAATAATATCTTTCATTTAATTTGTATAAATGCATTATAAAGCGTTTTTATGAAGAACATTTGTTCGGAACACACTGTAACTGTAATCGAACGAAGGTGATATTTTGGCATAAATTGGTAACACTTATTTGACAGTTGCGGTGTTGACACTTTAGTTTTGTTTTTATTATTTACTATTAATTAAACTATGTTGTTTTTTAAACAAGCGGCTCAAATTGTTTTTAACAAGATTATTTTTTAACTCTTATTTTGTTTCTATTTATTTACATTAAATATTAATTTGCTTTGTTGTATAATCCACTTTTGCAATAATTATGTTACCTATTTGATTTAAAATGGATTCAGGATTTTTTTATACTTTGGCAACTATGTCAACCTCGATCTCTGTCAGTGATAATGACGTGCAACGCTAAGTAAATTAGATGGACTGTATATAAAAACACCACAAAGGATTGCGCACATTGAATAATCGAAAAAAATTAATTGTAAAAAAGAAGTCAAGTATATCACTAAAGGTAAATATTGTATAAGAACATCGATATACAACAATAATGAAGTTGAGACGATAAATGGTACCTATTAAGTTACCACTGTTAGTTTTCTAAACACATAAGGCGTATTATTCATCCATAGTCACGTCTTACTGTACTGGCTGCCAAACATTTAATGATTTGAAAAATTGATACGGATCTATATAAAGTGTTGAACAAACACATCGATAAACTGATCTTAAGCTTATTACTAAAAGGTAAACATCTCTGACGCGCTCTAACGCCTGTTTGACACATGCTGCCAACCACGCTATATGAATATGCTTAAAACATAGTTTCAACGCTTAAACATCAGCTAACAGATATCTAACGCCATCTAACATATAGCAGACGTATACCTGAGGCTATCTAACGCATAGCAGACGTATAACAGACGCAAGATGGGACAGAACAATCGCTAAAGAAAATCTGTCGAAAAAACGAAATTTGTCAGAGTAAGAAATGAAAGAGTCATAAGAAATTATGTGCGTTAAACACAGAATAACAAAGGACATCACAACTACGATGGTATGGACACATCCAAAGAATAGGCGACAACAGAATAACAAAAAGTATTATAATAGACACCACAAGAAAGACGAGGGAAATGCAGGTCAACTACTATACATAAATATATAAATATCATCTGAGCAGTCATTACAAGTATCCTCCGAACAGTTACTAGTATACACAACTCACAATTATGATTATTGATATATGATATACGATATCGTTTTGTTGCATACTATATTTTATCTTCAACAATTCCTATTTTACAACGATATTCAGATATAATCCAATTATAACGAGGACTAACAAATGAATGTTTACGTATATAACGTATATTACTTGACATAGATATGAGTTAGATGATCACAAACCGACAAGGACCTAATCGTTCTCTACAAGCCACATCTGAACTACCACTACTATACACAAATCTCTACTGAACGTACAATTCGACAAGAGTCTCCGCTGAACGTTCACTTATACACACAGATCTCATCTGAACGCACAATTAGTTAATAGTCTTATCTAAACATCCACTACTATACATAAATCTCCAATATGACTATTTTTCGATTTGTTGCATATTATATTTTATCTACAACAATTACCAATGATATTCAGATATAATCCAATTATGAAGACACCAACGAATGGTTATCATCCATAAATTATGTTCAAACAAACTAACGTGCCGAAAGCCCATTACATCATATAAAAAAAAACATACAGAAGTTAAAACACTTCACCATTGTATTTAGGTATAAAAAAGCATATAGTTAAAACTTTTGCAAGTGTTGTCAAAATTTATACAGTAGCATAACGTTTTCGATCTAATCAGATCATCTTCAGTGCATTATGTAGTTGAAGCTACCAATGAATTTGTGGCTATGACACCCATATGGGTTTACATCTTTCCAAAATTAAATTATATGGTGACTCTAGGTCGATGACATTGGATAAAATTTAATACTTGAGGAGCTACATGTCTCCCTGCTCGGTTTTTAACACGTGGTTCTTGTCAGTTAAAACGACACAGACCAACTGGCTGAGGTGACAGGAATATAATTTAAGAAGACAGCTAAACATGACGAGGTATGGGTGTGTTCCGCGACTAATGTAATTTTTTAAAAATTATAAAATTTTTATTTTGTTGCAATAATACCTAATATCTTACTAATGAACCTTTAGTTAAAATTAAATTTGTTTAAATGATAAAATTTTTTGCCTTAAATCTGCAAATCTCTATTATTAAAAAAACAACAAGTGAGTTATTAAATTAGTGGAATTAATGTTTGAGGTTGAATCTAATAAAGAAATTGATGTGGTACTATCCACATAATAGTGTAAGAAATGATATAAAAATAAGTATATATAAAAAGATTAAGTTAAAATCCAATGAAATTGAAGTTAAAATTTTTTTATTATTTTTAAATTTGGGTAATGGTGGTTGCCTAACAACGGTAAGAGACCTGGTGTGTAAATCTCTGAGAGTTTAAATTTTTTTTTAATTAGTTAAATGAATAAGCCTATTAAAAATTTTATGAGATAATATGATAACAGAATATGATATTCTAACTATTATTATTTTGTAGTTTTGATAGTGTTAATATAATATTACCATATTGTGAAGTATGTTAAAATGAATATAAATGAAGTTGAGAAAGAATGAATGAAAGTATTAATATAGGAAAGAGGAAATGTAAAATGTTGGTTGAGTAATATACAGCAGCAAGAATAAATTGGATACTATGTTGTTGTGAACTGCATGGACAAAGTTAGATAATTAAGTATGTAAATGGAAAAACTAGACAAAATGATATGTGTGTGAATGTGTATTAGAGAAAGAATGAAATGATAGAGACTATATGTTGAGTTAACTGGTAGGGGATTAGATTGACTTGTGTAGTATAGATGGTAATGGGGTCCACAGACTGAAAGTGTCGAATGGATGTGTGAAGATGACTGATGGAGTTTAATTTTAGTGATAAAGTTTAAGTTTAAAGATTAAAGATGAAGAATTATGGTGAAGAACAGTACAAAGACAAGTAAGGTGACCCCAAGAAGTAGGAGACATGAGGAAAGAAAATGTGAAGAAGTGAGTCATACAAGAACTGGCAGGAGGACGAGAAATAAGAAACTGCCATGAGATAAGATGGTGAAAGAAGAAGGGGTATGATGAATAGAAAGAAATAAAATGAGAATGTGGACAAATTGAGGTATGGTATGTGTTATTGGGTGATTAGTAAGGAAGTTATAAAAAAAAGGAAAACAGAAGCAAAATGAAAAAGATGAAATTTAAATGCAATTATTGGAATGTTGATTAAAATTAAGGGAATAGTTGTCTCTGTAAGAATACTCTCTTCGTGAAGGTACACAGGCGTGAATCCGTGCAGGAGAAAGTCGACCATCCTTTTTATACTCAGTAAAGAACCATCAAATATTCAACATTAAGATATTTCAGGTATATTAACAAAGAAAAATCAAATTAAATACATTTTTTGAGTATATATAGTTATAGAGTATATACTTTGGGTGTAAAAATTGAAAGAAAATATAATATGTTATATGAAAGAAAAAGCCATTGAGTAAGGACATGACTACCACAATACACTACGGTAACTCTAATACAGAAATGCTATACATGAAATGATAGAAAAAAATGTATAAAATGTCTGATATAGAAACACGTAAGACAGAAAGCATGGACAATAATGATAGAAAATGTATAAACTATCTAACATAGAAACACTGCTGTTCATAAAATGATAGAAAATGTATAAAATATCTGACATCGAAACACGTAAGACAGAAAAGCTGTACATAAAATGATAGAAAAATGTATAAAATATCTAACATAGAAACACGTTAGACAGACATGCTGTACATAAAATGATAGAAAATGTGTAAAATATCTGACATAGAAACACATAAGGCAGAAAGCATGGATAATAATGATAGAAAATGTATAAAATATCTAACATAGAAACACGTAAGACAGAAATGCTGTACATAAAATGATAGAAAATGTGTAAAATATCTAACATAGAAACACGTAAGGCAGAAAGCAAGGATAATATTGATAGAAAATATGTAAAATATCTAACATAGAAACACGTAAGGCAAAAAGCATGGATAATAATAATAGAAAATGTGTAAAATATCTAACATAGAAACACGTAAGGCAGACAGCATGGACAATAATGATAGAAAATGTATAAAATATCAAACATAGAAACATTACTGTACACAAAATGATAAAAAATATCTGACATAGAAACACGTTAGACAGACATGCTGTACATAAAATGATAGAAAATGTGTAAAATATCTAACACAGAAACACGTAAGGCAGAAGGCATGGACAATACTGATGGAAAATGTATAAAATATCTGACATAGAAACACGTAAGACAGAAATGCTGTACATAAAATGATAGAAAATGTCTAAAATATTTGGCATAGAAAAACCCGTAAGGCAGAAAGCATGGATAATAATGAACGATTTACATGTAAAATTTGCTGAATGGAGAATAATTAAATATCAAAACATGGCAGAGTATAACATATTAATCAATTGACAACAATGAGCATATATGTAAACAACAAAAAAAATCTTAATTATCCCCACCATAAACATCGCTAACACGGAATATTACCGACAGACAAAGGTCTACTCGAATGGTGTTACGATGAAAAACGGGATGTTTATGTGTAAAAGCAAATCGACGACGGCATTTTGTAAAGTTACTCCCGAGTTCAAATACGACAAAAAAAAATGGCTATTGCTGTAATACAGATGCTATGATATAAATAAAAGTAATGTTTAAAGTATTTGTTGTTTTTTTTTGTTTATAACTCAGTTGTTGAAATGACCTATTGTAAATACGAAGAAAATGTTCTAATAGAATACCTGCGGGAACACTTTACAACAATATGTTTAACAAAATATGGTGTATAGAAAAATATTATTCAGCAAAAGAGTGAGAATTTTAAACGTAATACGAGAAAATTAAACATATTGACAAATAATATTGCATGTTTTAAATAATGCTGAAATAAATTAACAATATGACAAACTTAGAATAATGGTGTAAAAAATCAAATTCGAGCCCTCTAAAATATATAAAATAGTACTCACTTTGTAATTTTTATTTGTAGCACAAACACCAAACGAACACGCTACCACAAAAGTTAACTGCACACTGCGAGTATAAAAATGTATTCGTTCATTAAATAGGCACGCTGGTATGACGAAATATGTTTATTGCTGTAATACAAATGCTAAGAAATAAATAAAAGTAATGTTTAAAGTATCTGTTTTTTTGTTTACAACTCATTGTAGAAATGATCTATTGGAAATACGAAGAAAATGTTCTAATAAAATACTGCGTGAACACTTTACAACAATATTTTTAACAAAATATGGTGTATACAAAAATATTATTCAGCAAAAGAGTAAGAATTTTAAACGTAATACAAGAAAATTAAACATTATTTACAAATAATATTGCGTGTTTTAAATAATGCAGAAATTAATAAACAATAGGATAAACTTAGAAAGAATGGTGGATAATAGATGGTGTATAAAATCAAAATACAAGCCCTCTAAAAATATGGTACTTACTCTTAATTTTTTTATTTGTAGCACAAACACAAAACGAACCCTGTTGCTTTCGCAAATGTTGACTGCAGAATGGAAGTACAAAATGTATTCGTTCATTAAATAGGCACGCTGGTATGACGTAACTCGACCGGAAATTAGCGAGAACTGCATACTATTAATAACAAGCTGATTATTGTTGCACGTGCACTGGATATTCTCGACTGTGAAAACGAACAATTGGAATGTACTTAATAACATCCGGTGACGTTCTCGATAGCAAACTGCATTAAACACATTTTCTTTATATATAATATTTCCAGAAATTATTGTGATGTATTAATTATACCGGGGGGTAATTAAAAATTATAAAATAAAAGAATTTTAGGAAATCAAATTTTAAATTTATCCTAATAATATCGGCGATAACAGTTTAGAAAGTAATTGTATATACGGTGTCGATCAAAAATTACTTTTAAAATAAAACAAATTTTAGCGTTATTAATGAAAATATAGTAACATACGAGATATATGACACTATGAATATTAATATATATGCTGTAATATAAATGTTAATTTATTAATATGAAGAAGGCCTCTGACTAAGTATAAAATAAACAACCCTCCGAATCCATACATACGACACATCCAATGAAAGTAGGATGATATTATAAATTTGTTGAGATATAAAAATAGACATGGAGACTACTAAAAGAGCACTACACTCTATATTTGTTATGAATGAAAGTATAGCGATATACGTCATCTCGTATAATACAATGGACGATATTAGACACACTATGAGGTAAATTTGCATCTATTGACGTGAAGAAGACCTCTGACATAGTAAACATAAATAACCAGTCGAATCTTAACATATGCCGCATCAGATGAAAGAGGAGGATCTAACGAATATATTAAGATAGAAAAACAGAACATAGCGACTACTTAAAGGTACTATACACTATTTTTAATAATAATAAAAGTAAAGTGAAATACGTTACATAATAGGGTACTACTGATGATAATAGATTTATCCAATAAGACGAATTTTAATTTATTGACCTAAAGAAGGCGTCTAACGCAGTATAAAATCAACAACAGACCTAATCCTAACATGCGATACATTAAATGAATGGGAAGGATCTAACGAATATATTAAGGTAGAAAAAAAACACGGCGACTACTGAAAGCGATCGTTTTTCATCGCTTTTTATCGCTTTTAAAAAAGTATTAAAAAATCGATGTAAAACGATGAAAAGTAATCGCTTTTCATCGCTTTTTCAGCAAATTTTACATGTAAATCGTTCGTTATTACCCATGCTTTCTGCCTTACGTGTTTTTATGCCAAATATTTTAGACATTTTCTATCATTTTATGTACAGCATTTCTGTCTTACGTGTTTCTGTGTTAGATATTTTATACATTTTCTATCAATATTGTCCATGCTTTCTGCCTTACGTGTTTCTATGATAGATATTTTACACATTTTCTATCATTTTATGTACAGCGTTTCTGTCTTACGTTTTTCTATGTTAGATATTTTATACATTTTCTATCATGATTAACCATGCTTTCTGCCTTACGTGTTTCTATGTCAGATATTTTACACATTTTCTATCATTTTATGTACAGCATTTTTGTCTTACGTGTTTCTATGTCAGATATTTTATACATTTTCTATCATTATTGTCCATGCTTTCTGATTTACGTGTATGTCCGATATTTTACACATTTTCAATCATTATTGTCCATGCTTTCTGCCTTATTTGTTTCTATGATAGATATTTTACACATTTTCTATTATTTTATGTACAGCATTTCTGTCTTACGTGTTTCTATGTTAGATATTTTATACATTATCTATCATTATTATCCATGCTTTCTGCCTTACTTGTTTCTATGTCAGATATTTTACGCATTTTCTATCATTTTATGTACAGCATTTCAGTCTTACGTGTTTCTATGTCAGATATTTTATACATTTTCCTTACTTATTGTCCATGCTTTTTGCCTTACCTGTTTCTATGTTAGATATTTTATACATATTATATCATTATTATCCATTTTTTCTACCTTACCTGTTTTTATGTCAGATATTTTCTATCATTTTATGTACAGCAGTGTTTCTATGTTAGATATTTTATACATTTTCTATCATTATTATCCATGTTTTCAGCCTTACGTGTTTCTATGGCAGATATTTTAAACATTTTCTATCATTTTATGTACAGCATTTCTTTATTACGTGTTTTTATGTCAGATATTTTATACATTTTTCTATTATTTTATGTACAGCTTTTCTGTCTTACGTGTTTCTATGTCAGATATTTTATAAATTTTCATCATTATTGCCCATGCTTTCTGCCTTACGTGTTTCTATGTCAGATATTTTATACATCTTCTATCATTTTATGTACAGCATTTCTGTCTTAGAGTTACCGTAGCGTATTGTGGTAGTCATGTCTTTACTCAATGGCTGAGTTTTTCTTTCATATAACATAATATATTTACTTTCAATTTTCACATCCAAAGTATATACTCTAAAACTATATTTAATATAAATTTAGTATTTCTTGGGTTTAGGTTCAATAAAACATATATTACATGTGAAACTAGATTTTAATTTCCATTGCAATGAACGTTTCCTTGCCTTTGTCAATATTCTAAAATGTACATGTATAACACAAACAGTTATTGTGAAATATATATATATATATATATATATATATATATATATATATATATATATATACTCTATAAACTATATATACTCTAAAAATGTATTTAGTTTGATTTTTCTTTGTTAATATACCTGAAATATCTTAACGTTGAATATTTAATGGTTTTTTACGGAGTATAAAATTTTTTACGTATGTTTTATAAACATGATCAGGGGAAATTGTTGCCTGATGGCTATTGAAGAACCGTCTATGACCAACATATATTCTTACCAATGTTTATTACCCACTTTAAAATAATAAATTACTTGCTCATCGTAGATAAACTATAGTATGCAAATATTTACGCTTTCCTTTCGCCTTTCATTTAACGTCTCGTGCGTTAAATCAGATAAATAACAACGAAGATATAATGTAATGGTTTTTCGGCACGTTAGTTTGTTTGAATATAATTTATGGATGGTAACCATTCGTTGGTTAGTCTTCGTCATAATTGGATTATATCTGAATATCATTGTAAAGTGGTAATTGTTGTAGATAAAATATAATATGCAACAAATCGAAAAATAGTCATATTGGAGATTTATGTATATTAGTGGATGTTTAGATAAGACTATTGACTAATTGTACGTTCAGATGAGATCTGTTTGTATAAGCGAACGTTCAGTGGAGACTTTTGTCGAATTGTACGTTCAGTAGAGATTTGTGTATAGTAGTGGTAGTTCAGATGTGGCTTGTAGAGAACGATTAGGTCCTTGTCGGTTTGTGATCATCTAACTCATATCTATGTCGAGTAATATACGTTAGTTGTTTGAACATAATGTATGAATGGTAAACATTCATTTGTTAGTCCTCGTTATAATTGGATTATATCTGAATATCGTTTAAAATAGGAATTGTTGAAGATAAAATATAGTATGCAACTTTCCTGTGGTGTCCATTATAATACTTTAATTTAATTTAAAAAATACTAATTTAAAGTTTAGACGAGTAATAATACCTTCTTCAAAGCCTGATATTACTATAACTGTGGTGCCAAATAATCATAATTTTCGAGCAAGTTGTCAAGGAACCTCTAAATGTTCATTTAATTTCGATGGCCCCGGAAAAGTATTGGCCCACGCATACTATCCCAGCACAAACGGTGAATGTACCGAAATTCATCTTGATGCTAATGAACGGTGGTATGTAGGAAATGGCAGAGCTCCTGATGGTGAAGTCAATTTTTTGGCTGTCCTAATGCATGAAATTGGTCATTCCCTCGGACTGGAACATAGTACTAGTGATTCGTCTATTATGTATGCTTGGTATCACCAAGATGTGCCAAGTTTTGGTGATGATGATAAAAAGGCAATGAGCATGCTATATGGACCAAAAACAGTTCCCATACCAACAACAACACCAGTTACTCGAACAATTTCGCAAACCAGGAGCAATGTACCGAAAACACCTGCACTAAACAACAGGGCCTATTTGCCGAAAACACCTGCAATAAAAAACATATGTCTAATTCAGTATCCCGATTTCATGTTTCTAGCTACATCTCCACAATTTCCAAATTATCGAATGTACATTGGATCTGGCCCGTATATATGGAAGTTTGATTTAAATGAGATGCGCCTTCCAAAATATCCTGAATTAATTACCGATTATCTCCCCAAAGAGTTAAGGTCTACGCACGTTTCACATGTTTTTCAGAATTCCGAGGGACACTTAGTAACTATAAGCAATAATCAGTATTACGCTGCATCTTTTCCCAATTTAAAAATTCAAAAACGTTTTATGTTTCCTTCTATAGTTGCTAGAACCAAAATAAATGCCTTGTTTCAAACAAACAGCGGTCAAACGTATTTATTATACAATGATAATTCTTATACTGAATTTAACGAAGCTGGAGATGTCTTAAACCGTGGACCAATAAATTATCTCTTCCCAGGACTACCAGATAAAATAACATCAGCATTTCGCTACACGGATGGGTTTATTTACTTTTTCCAGAACAATACCTATTATAAGTATAGCGAATACACACGTAAAGTTTTAGCAGCAGGAACGTTTAGCTGGGAACTTTTTGGAATACCCTGTCCTGAAGACGGCCTATTAAAACAATTAAAAACTTTGTTAAACAAAATTGTAACTATATACGAATAAAGGTTGATGTGTTCCTTCTTAATGGTTGTTTTATTTAAATTCCATTACTCTATGTATGTCAAGCGACGTCTTGCGTTAACTGACACATAACTGTCACGTCCCCTGCGTCGAAATGTCACGTCATTTCACGCGACATTTCACGTTCTGCGTCGAATGTCACGTTCTACGTCGGATGTCACGTGACATTTCACGTTCTGCGTCGACTGTCACGTTCTCTTAGGCACTGTACGGAAAAAGAAGAAGAAGAACGTCCATACTGAACGTTGACATGACTTCTGTGTCACCAACGCTTTCATTTGACACCTCATACGTCAAAATCAGGCCAATAGCAACGAAGATACGTTTTAGCGCCCATTTGACAATGCTGCCATCTTTGTTTTTTTTTGTCAAAGTATTCCCCCGTTCCAACGAGCCCTCGTACGTCACGATCGGACCAATAGAAAACAAAGATATGACGTAATGACCTTTTGGCATGCTCCGATGCGCACGACACATACTGCGTTCAACTCCATTTTTCATCCCCTTTCCAACGAGCCCTCGTACGTCATCCTACGTTAAGCCGTTTGGACGTTACAAGCTTAGTGTCCTTTTGGCAATGTCTTTTGCGTTTATTTTTGTGTTAACGTATTGTTTACCCCTTTTCATCGATACCTCACACGTCATGATCTGACCCATAACAACGGAGAGATGCCGTAATGCCGTTTTGGCATTGTCTTTGCGTTTATTTTTTTGTCTTAACATATTCATTCACACCTTTCCATCGATACCTTGCACGTTGTTGTATGTTAAGCCGTTTAGACGTTACAAGCTTAGTGCCGTTTTGGCAATGTCTTTGCGTTTTATTTTTTATCTTAACATATTCGTTACAACATCCTCTTTCCATCGATAACTTGCTTGTTGTTGTACGTTGAGCCGTTTGGACGTTACAGGCTTAGTGTCCTTTTGGCATTGTCTTTTGCGTTTGATTTTTGTGTTAACATATTCGTTACCCTCTCCCCATTCCAACGAGCCCTCGTACGTCACGATCTGACCAATAACAATGGAGATATGACGTAATGCCGTTTTGGCACAGTCTTTGCATATGATTTTTATCTTAACATATTCGCTATCACCCCCCCCTTTCCAGCGATACCTCACACATTGTTGTACGTTAAGCCGTTTGGACGTTACAAGCTTAGTGTCCTTTTGGCATTTACGTTTGTTTTTTGTATTAACGTATTTCCCATCTCCTCCCCGCTCCAACGAGCCCTCGTACGTCACAATCGAACCAATAACAACGGAGATACGATATAGCGCCGTTTTGGCACAGTATTTGTGTTTGATTTGTATCTTAACATGTTCGTTACCCCCTCCCCTTTTCATTGATACCTCACACGTCACTATCCGGTATGCCGTCGCGCCTCCACCACAAAAAGAGCCAAAAATGACCAGAATGGACCTTGGCGATTTCCCATGTTAATTTCCATAAGAGTTGTGCTCGTTCTCTTGTTGCTCTTTTACTTTGTTATTCTGTTGTCGCCTATTCTTTGTCTTTGGATGTCTCCATACCAGCGTAGTTGTGATATCCTTCGTTATTCTGTGTTTAACGCACATAATTTCTTACGATTCTTTTATTTCTTACTCTGTCAAATTTCGTTTTTCCGACAGATTTTCTTTAGCGATTGTTCTGTCCCATCTTGCGTCTGTTATACGTCTGATATAAGTTAAATTGCTTCTGCTATACGTCTGCTATGCGTTAGAATGCGTCCGAATGCTGTACGTTTGCTATACGTCTGATCTACGTCTTATACGTGTCCGATGTACATCTGATATGCGTCTAATATACGTCTGCTATACGTCTGATATTAGTTAGAACGCGTCTGCTATCCATCTGATATGCGTTAGATAGCCTCAGGTATACGTCTGCTAAATGTTAGATCGCGTTAGATATCTGTTAGCTGATGTTTAAGCGTTGAAACTACGTTTTAAGCATATTCATATAGTGTGGTTGGCAGCATGTGTCAAACATGCGTTAGAGCGCGCCAGAGATGATTACCTTTTAGTCAAAAGCTTTAGATCAGTTTATCGATGTGTTTGATCAACACTTTATATAGATCCGCATCAATTTTTCAAATCATTAAATGTTTGGCAGCCAGTTGAGTAAGACGTGACTATGGGTGAAGATTACGCCTTATGTGTTTAGAAAACTAACAGTGGTAACTTAATAGGTACCATTTATCGTCTCAACTTCATTATTGTTGTATATCGATGTTCTTATACAATATTTACCTTTAGTGATATACTTGACTTTTTTTACAATAATTTTTTTCGATTATTCAATATGCGCAATCCTTTGTGGAGTTTTTTATATACACATATTATTGTCAGATTCTTCTCAATATTGTATTACGGAGTTGAATCCTGGACACTAACTGAAGCAATGGAGAAAAAACTTGAAGCCTTCGAGATGTGGCTATACAGGCGAATTCTAAGGATATCATGGACAGACAAGATAACCAACGAGACCGTATTACGAAGAGTGGGCAAAGAAAGAGAGGTGATGTATACCATTAAAAGGAGAAAGTTGGAATATCTCGGACATATAATGAGAAACAGCACTAAATACAGATTACTGAAGGTAATCCTACAGGGTAAAGTATTCGGAAAGCGAGGAATTGGGAGAAGGAGAATATCATGGTTAAAGAACCTGAGGAAATGGTTCTCCACAACAACAACGAATCTATTTAAAGCATCAGTCAATAAAATAATTATAGCCAGAATGATTGCCAATATTCGGAACGAATAGGCACTGAAAGAAGAAGATTGTCAGATTGTGTTAATCGGCTATGTAGCTTAGATATGTGCATGCTTAGCTTTGATGCGGGATATAGAGACCGATCACAGAAAATTTTAACAAGTAATATCGAATTAATAATCAACATGCTTTTTACATTTTTATCAATGTGTTTGTGCATCTCTCTCCCCTTTTGATGACGTATGTGAAAATATTCATCATCCTCTTATGAAAACTTTTAGCATTAAACACTTGATTTATACAATGTAAAGCTTTTATATTAGTATTATGTTAACCGGCTTTACGTCTATACCTTGTTGTATTAATAACCCATGTTAAATGATTCTAAATCGTGTGATGTAGAATATGCCTAATATCAAACTAATTGCGCTAAACGGGTGCGCGTACGGTTCATACCACTCTGTGCAACTCTTTCGCATCTCATGTACATTTAATATATTTTTTTATACCAATTATCGGCGCGTGTTATTAATAACCTCCGTGGATTAGCGATGTGCATGCTTGGCTTCGGTGCGGCTGGTCGCGAGTTCGACTCCTACACACAATAGAATTTTTTATTTATTATTAATGAATAATTTAATAATTTGGATTAGAATTGGTTAATTATATATAGTGACTACTAGTAGATAATAGTTAAAATACAAAAATATGTAAATTAATTCATAGTAAAAATGGCTAATTACTGCCGGTGTCGTGACCGGAGCGCGGATGGGGCTTTGTGACGTCAGAGGTCAAAGGTCAAAGTGGAATGGAGTGGCTTACCTTCTACTTTCAGTCACGCTAATAATACACAAGATGATAACACGAAAAAAGCGCTTAACGGTAGCCTGAATTTGAATCGGTTAGTGAACCAAGTTGGAGTTTAATTACCCAGGACTCGAACATAAAGAGCATTTGTCTGATAGTTGTGCCCCTATCGCGCATCAGAGTTCTATAGGGGGAAAAGGAAATAAATTGTTACACCCGAACGTAATTCTAAGAGGTTAACGAGTCTCACAGGCTAGGTTCAATTAAATTACTTGCTTGCTTGGAGAGTCAGTTTACTTCAAGCACCAGCAAGGAGCGTTACTACCTGACTTGACAATGGCAAGTGTCACCTTGCCGAAACGTAGTCAAAATAATGGTTTTTGTGAAATATATGTGAATGTGAAAATATTTAGAAAATATCACAATTCTTCAGTGCAACTCACTAGTCGTTGAGATTATTTGTAACAGCATAGACACTCAACATTAATAACACACATATAAAATATAAAATAATGGACAAAATACATTCTAAAATTCTTTAAAATTTAGGTACAGGTAGTAAAACTTAGTTTGTCATCTTTTACTGGTGTGTTTTAACTCTGACACATAGGAAACAAAAAGAAAAAACCCTATGATTAAAAAGTACCTAGGTGTACTTAATATTATATTTCTTTTTAAGAAATACTAGACTAGAAATTAAGGCCCATCTTAGGTGATTTAATTTTTAAACCTGTCTTAATGGTATGCAACATGTTATGCATATAAGTGTAATTTATGTAGGTACGGGTAGATATTAATTTTATTTTGGATGTTTTCCCAGTAAGTAACAATAAATGTTGCTCAGTTTATCTATGTCTGACTTTTTATTGATGCAAGATGTATTAGATTTTATGGAACACATTTCCAAGAAAACACGTTTTGAATGGTTCTTTTCCTTTGTCAAAATACAGGAATCCTCGAAATTAAATTCATGTTTCAACGTTAATGCGTGTTCTGTCAATGCACATGAATTTATTTTTTTGGTTTTTATATCGCTACGATGTGAGATCACCCTACTGTGAAAATTACGAGATGATTCTCCTCTATATATTTTGTTACAATTGGTGCACGGTATAGAATAAACAACATTCGATGACTTCTGTATTGTGAAAGGATCTTTTGTTTTTGTGTATAACTTCGATACCGTTTTCACATTTTTGGTTGTAATTTTTAAACCACTAACATTTTTGAAGATGTTCATTAGCTTCGGTGTCAGAACTGGAATGTAGGGTAGGCAACCACAAGTTATTTTAGATGGTATCACTGATGTGTTGTGTGTCAATGTCAATTGTCGGACCTCATTGTTATGAAAATTTTGGTTGTCAGAAAAATGCGAAGGAAAAGGAGACATTTATTAACATTTATATTTTACTCTAACATCTTTTTGTTCAATCGTAATTTCTTTAAACAAATCTTTGGCACTCCAATGGGCAGCAAAATATCCCCCATCTCTACGATAACCTAACATTAAAGATTAACAACTAAACGAGAGAAACGAAACAAAAAAATACAAGAAAAACTGTAAGAACATTAGTTCATTTAATTTATATATATATATATATATATATATATATATATATATATATATATATATATATATATATATATATATATATATATATATATATGTATGTAGTATTTATGTCCATACGAACGGCGACTCCAGCCACCATCAACAACCACTGCACATTGGCAAATTCCTCCTGGTGTCACGTTTTGGGTTTCTAATGCTTTCGGGTATTCTTTCTCCCCTGCTGCTTGAATCGCATCCATTAAACACTGCTGCCACGTTTCTACTAGTTCTTTCTGGTATTTATTAAATGTATGAAAACCATGGACGTATAAATAAAGATGGACTGGGCATGCCCTGCACTCTGTTCATCTAAATTTGAAGTCGAAAAGTTTATAGGCGCGGGGAAAGAGGCGAGGTGATAGACTGTTAAGCTGGGTACTCACTTGAGGACGAATGCACATGAGGCAAGCCGAGGCCATACGAGGCAGTTAGTGTGGACGTCATCCGAGGCGCGGCAAATATGCTCAAACCGTACGCCGCACTGCCTCAGAGCGATCCGTTTGTTGTCGGTCCATCAAAGGGATTTGTGCCTCAGTGTGGACGTGTTTTAAGTAGTTTTAAATAAAATTAACAATATACGGTTGCATTTCGATTCATTATACATTTTTATACAGTGTGGCGCACCGAAAACGAAACAGAGGCATTTACTGGCAGATGATTCCTTTTGATTGATTCCAAAATTGGCATAAAATCACTTTAACATTTGCAGCCCCTTAAGCGGGGCTGGCATCATCCCTAAAATCTTAAATGAAAAGGGGGGTCGAATGATCCATTATTTGAAAGGTCTTTCAACTCCCTGTATAATGATGTAAAATTCATGTATTCAATTCAGTAGTTTTGGAGATTTATTGATTTAAAGTTTAAAGTAGACTTTAATAGGTACATCAAATTAGTTTGTACTTCTTTCAGAAGAAATTTGAGTAAAAGCATTTTCTTGATAAGTAAATGCTTTTATTTACTACGCCCATGGTTTATTAATATTAAAAATAGCAATTGAAGTGTCCTTTGTGACAAAAAAAGTTGTTTCTTGAAGAAAGATAAGTAGAGAATGCCACGTACTTATTTTAAATAGGAAATAGTACATTAGTTTGCGATTGATTTGACCAATCTTTGTTGTTAAAATATCATTTATTGCTTTATACATAAATTAACCATGGTATATTCCACGGCAGAAAGGGTTGAAATTATTGAAATATTTTTCGGAAAGAATCAGTGCGCTAATAGAACAGCACAAATTTTTAATGAGCGACATGAGAACAATAATGTGCACCGAAAATATGTTCTAGAACTTGTAGCTAAATTTTGGGAAACTGGATCAGTCGCCAATAAAAAACGTAATATTGAAAATCCTATAAGGAACGAAGCAACAGAAGTGGGGGTTTTAGGGCAAGTTATTGTAGATCCTACATTAAGTACCCGCAAATTGCAAACTTCGTGTGGTGTTAGTCGACGTACTATCCAACGGATTCTAAAGGCCCATAATTTTCATCCGTATAAAATTCACCTTGTACAAGAACTTAATGAAGACGATTTTGATAAGCGATTAGAATTTTGTGAAGTTATGAGTGAACGAATTACAAACGATGAACAATTTTTATTTAACATTTGCTTTTCCGACGAATGTTCCTTTTTTTTAAATGGCGAAGTAAATCGTCATAATTGTCGATATTGGTCGGACTCTAATCCCAGAATTTACCATGAGGTACACACACAGCAGCCACAAAAATTAAATGTTTGGGCTGGCATTTTTGGCGATCATTTGGTTGGTCCTTTTTTCTTACCTGGAAATTTTACTGGTGAAATTTATTTGGAATTACTGCAAAATGCCATAGATCCTGCACTAACAGATATAATTGAAAATCAGAATGATGGTCGATACGTTGAGAATATGTTGATGTTCCAACAGGATGGTGCCCCACCACATTACGCATTAAGAGTTCGGCATTATTTAGATCAAACCTTTCCAGGTCAATGGATTGGTAGAAGAGGTGCCGTTGAATGGCCCCCAAGATCGCCAGATTTATCACCTTTGGATTTCTTTTTGTGGGGTTACTTAAAAAGCAAAATCTATGCTACTCAGCCAACATTCTTAGAAGATTTACGACAAAGAATTGTGAATGAGTGCCATCAAATTACTCCTCAAATATTGCAAAATGTCCGGCAACGTTTTCAGCAAAATCTTTATTATTGCATGGAAAGTAATGGTGGTCATTTTCAACATTTACTCGGCTGGCAGGTCAGTTCATTCTTTATTTTTTAACAACTTTGCTGCTATGTATTGATCTCCTCTTACGATGATGTATTTAAACTTTAAATCAATAAATCTCCAAAACTACTGAATTGAAGTACATGAATTTTACATCATTGTAAAGGGAGTTGAAAGACCTTTTAAATGATGGATTATTCGACCCCCCTTTCCATTTAAGATTTTAGGGATGGTGCCACCCCCGCTTAGGGGGCTGCAAATGTTAATGTGATTTTATGCCAATTTTGTTTCCCCCTCGATAACAAAATCGACGGGTCCAAGCGTTTTTTTTAAAAAGGAATCATCTGCCAGTAAATGCATCTGTTTCGTTTTCGGTGCGCCACCCTGTATATAAATCTACCTATAACAATGGAATGGAGCCAAGAGTTGTGTTTAGAACTTATTGATAAATATGGAAATACTATGGAATCCTCGTAACCCTAGCTATTATAATAAATTAAAAAAAGAAGATAGATCAAGGAAACGCAGAGTTATAGCTAGTCTTTCTTCGGTGGAATAGCTTTTCTAAAACTTGTATCTTTTTTACTTATTAGGCTTTTATACCATCCAAAATAAAATTGAAATCTTCTTGGGACATTCTAGTGAAATTATTAAACTTGTCAGTTTCTTTATCAGCTAACAGGTCGTTTAACAAAAACGAACTATTAATATAATTCACGCGTCTTCGTTTTAAATAAAATTGGGATGACCATATACGTCTCTGCTGTTTACGTTTTTTTCTTTTTAATAATTTATAAATAATTATTGTTATGTTCGCTGCCTCAGGACGAATAAATAGATCACTGCTGCGGCAAGCCTCATGCGAGATATGCGAGATAACATTTTTACTTGAGGCATTCGGTGCAGCCTCGGCTTGCCTCATGCGTATTCGTGCTCAAGTGAGTACCCAGCTTGACATTTCCCATTCTGTCAGCGGCGTACCTTCCAATAATTGAACGGTATTTGAAACAGGTTTTTTATTTGAATAAATAATGACTATGGGTTTGATTGGTTTTATTTTTAATATCGTAAACATATAATATATTTCGAATAAGTGAGAAAGAACGAACGATGAATAATTTTAATTTTCAATGTATAGAAATATATTTATTGAAAAAATATAAACATTGATTTATACAAAATAATAAAGAAGAAGTAAATAAAATCGCAAAGTACTTTATATTTTATATATTTTATTTAAATTAAAATAATACACAAGCAATAAAAAGTTTAAACAATTCTTCCCCAAACATTAACCTGTTCAGTGTATCATATAATATGTTCTTCTCTTATCCAGTGAGTGATACTTTGAAAAAATATAGTGCATTATGGTGTATAACTCCAGCTTAATTGTTAGTTGGCAACATTAGTATATCACGTAAGACATAACAGTAAACAGAAAAAAGATAAAACTTCAGGAATATGTATTTATGAAGATATTAATAAACGTTAGAAAACCTAAACTATTATCTAACAAAACATAAACAACAAACCTTACAAAAAGCTTACAAAAAGTAAAAAAAGAACATTAACAATTAATATTTATTAAAATTACAACAATCGTCCATATCACAAAATAAAAGATAGTAAAATATACAATTCATTGCAAAATCTAACTAAATTTCAAATTGCATAATAAAACCTTACGAAGTAGTATACGAATAAGTGGCTGCATGTGATACCCAAATATATATAAAAATACTTTAGATTCTTGTACCTAAACGTACTAATTTCTTAGTTACTCGTTAAGAAACTCTTCCACTAAATAATATTGTCTTTCAAATAGATAGGCTTTTGTCAATTTACGGAACTTAAGGAAAGAAGTTGTAGATTTAAGTTGCAAAGGGAGATGATTGTATAATTTTTTTGCCGAATATAATATAGATTTCTTTACTAATTCAGTGGACGGGATCGGTAAATACACATCAAAGGTTGAATTTCTGGTGGAGTAGTCATGATTGGGTCTTGCTGGAAAAACATGTAGGTGTTTACGAATTAAGCAAACAGTTTCTAGATATATAAAGAGGGAAGAGTTAAAATCCCGTGATTTTTGAAGTAGCTTCTACAATGTGTTATTCTACTGAGGCCAAAAAGATACCGTATTGCTCTTTTTTGTAATTTAAAAATAACATTAGATTAGTTATTTTGGAATATGCTCAATTGATTTCTTTCGAAACAGATCTTATTGCATAGTAGGCTGAGAGTAGTTTCTTACTTAACAAATTGATATAAAGGGTTGAACCATTTAAGGTTGTTGTCTATAAAAATGGCAAGAAATTTTACAGAATCAACGATACTGATCTGGCTGTTATTATATTATATAGAGTATAGAAGCCAGACCATTATATAGGGTTGAAGAGCTCCTTTATAGTATAATGCTACTGTATTATTCACATTAAAAGAGAGTAAATTAGAGTCGGACTAGGTTTTTATTTTATGTTAATCAGAAGTTATAATTGCATGAAGAGTTGCAATATTAGAGTTCCTCCAGGTAATACTGGTATCATCAGCAAAAAGAAAATTTTTTCCATCGATTTTTAAGTCAGTGATGTCATTTATAAAGATAAGGAAAAGTATAGGACCCAGTACTGAACCTTGTGGTACTTCACATACAATGCTTTTGTGACTAGAGTCAGTATCATTTGCGCTAACCAGTTGTTTCCTATTTCTCAAGTAAGATTGGAACCAATTCAAAGAAATAGCTCGAATTCCGTAGAAATTTAGTTTATTTTTTTTTTCAATTGGTAGTGAAGCATTAAAAATAAAAATATATTATTATTTAAAAATCAAATCAAATAACACTTACCTTCAATGGCCATTCGGAGTTTTCATTAAGTAATAGTTTTTTTCAATAATGTCAAAAGTGAAGGTAGAGACGTAATTTTTGTTTTCAGTCTTCTGACAGATTGTTGTAAATACTTTATTTTACTTTTTTTGTCTCTTAACAGTATTTTTTAACACTTTAAAATGTTTTTTAGCCTTTTCAGGTGTTGAAAAATCGCTGCTTGACATGTCTTCATCGGTTTTATTTCTAAAACATATAATTAGGTTTTCATAGTTATAATCCTTGTTTTTATAAATTAAACTAAAAACTCACTTTTTATCAATATTACGTGGAACATATAAAAAAGTATTATCACCAAGTAAAAACTCTACAGTTTCAGTTTCTGATGCTGTCATGGTGCTCGAAGATGCGTTTTCTATATCTATATTTTCCTTGTTTTCTTCATTGTCATTTTAAAATCTAGAATATTGAATTTATGTACCTTAAAGGAAAATATTAAAATTGGTTTAAGATTGAAATAATCTCATACAAATTTTAGCCAAAACTCACCCCATTTTTAATAGTTTGGGAGAAGTAGATTTTACATTAAATCCCAAGTCTGTCTCCATATTACATTCTTCAGTATCCATGAAACTCCTAAAATAGGGTGAGTAATTTTAATATTAAAATGAAATAAGTAATCAAAATCCACATTTAGACTTTATTTGTAAATTTAATAAACAAAATCGATACGAACTCACCTTTTTGAAGATCCATAAAAATCATCCTTATCAATAATATTGGAAGCTGTTTCTTTATTTTCCATATTGTTTGAAGAACTGAAACAATGAATTTATAAAAAAAAAGACATGCTATCATATCAATATTATGGAATATGCTATGAATATGCATTATATTCATTATACTCTGTATAGTAAATTACATAGAAATTCGGTGACCTTGGTTCTGGCGATTTATGAAAAATATTTATTGGAACAGTTCCTTTCCTCAAATTAACCCGTCCACTTGGTTGTATAATTAGATCATGCTTTCTAAAGTTTTCTGAGCAGACCATAGTAGTTTTCGTTATTTGTTCTTTATTTAGGCCGAACATAGACAACCACATATCCAGCAGCTGTTGATTCTTGACTGGGAACCTGCATTATATTTCATTAAAATTAATATATTTATAGCAATTATTATATTGTAGATTAGAAAAAATAAATAAATAAATGTATTTAAATATTACTACAAAATTTTGTAGTTTATAATACTTACGAATGAAATGACAGTTCTGGATGTAAATATGCAGTTTTCCTGCATACAACACAGTTACGAACCATTAGGACACTTAACTATTAACGACTGTTTAATTCAAATTTAAAATATATTAAAAAATTCACTAAAATGTCACAATTAAGGAAATTATCAACTCAAAGGTAAACAGTACAACGCTATGTTCCTTTTCCTCAAATCGCTATGATTTGTTGATATTACCAATGATGCCAAGTTTTACAAAAAGTTAAGATTATCAGAATATATTTTCTTTTAATAAATTAAAAAATTAATGTTTTTCTTTTAATTCCTTGGTTGCGAAATGAGTATATCTAAAAATAGTTTATACTAACTGGGTAATACATTTTTATTTATAAATTAACTATAAATTATACTAAAAATCGAAAATTATTTCGAAGATTGACTTGAAAAAAAAAAAAAAAAATAATATGACAACGTCAAGTTAAGGATTTCTGCCTATGACTGTGACGATCTCATGACTGAGAAGATGAAAATATCCCGGTCCATGATGAAAACCCATTGGCGGAACATCCCACTCATAAACATTCCTCTACTGAATAATAATTCCTCTACTTAATAGTACAGTATACGTAACATAATCTATACATAATCTACTAGTACAGCTTTTAGCCAACATATTAAGAATACTGGACACATTGCTAACTATGAAAATGTGGAAGTACTAAAAAGGGTTGACAACCAATTTAAGAGAAATTTCATAGAAATGTGCTACATCCATAACTGCAGCTCTTCTATGAACTGTAAGAAATGTGTTGAAAACTTAAGTTGTATTTATTCTTTTTTGCTTCAGCAGGACTTGACAACATGTAACAGGTTGAAAAATGGAGGTAACTTATCATAACATACACAGATGACCTGCCTGCACTTGAGAGCAGACTTCATTTTCCTGTTATTTTGGTTCTTTAAAAGATTTTTTCCAATTTCTATGTTATTGCATGAGGTGCAGATGTAAATATAACCTTGTTACATATGACATATAGATATTGACAGAAATCAGAAACATTGTCATCAAAAAAGAAGAAAAATTCTTCTTTTCTACCTTAAACATGAAGATGCGGTTTTTGTTGGGTTTTAGATGTTTTTGTGTTGTATTTGTAAAAATACCCTTTTGTGTTGTAATGTTTTTATTGAAAATTTTAAATGTATTTTTTAATATTTTTAACATATTTATGAGAGTGTTCTTCACCACTAGGACCAACTGAACATTTTCAATGTAGGTTTTTAAATGTTAACTTCCACCATGTGTACTAAATAAGTTTTCCATTTAGGAGCTGATGAAGGTGACAGCTTATCACCGAAAATTTCACATTTAGAATAAAGCTCTACTGTCTATCACCGAAAATTTTACATTTAGAATAAAGTTCTACACCAAACTGGCTTATACCATCTCTAGCCGATCCTTGACTTGACGCTTTCCCGAAAGTTACCTACCAAAGAATTGTATTCTTAGCGTCGTTATATATACTATATATATATATATATATATATATATATATATATATATATATATATATATATATATATATATATATATAAAGAATGTGTTTCATTAAGAATTATCCATATGGTAACTGGATAAACCTTAGCAAAACATACGAAGATTTAACCCAAAACACTTAAATAAAATATTCCTACTTACCTAGATACAGAGTGTTTTATTATAAATATTCTAAAATTATTTAAGCCCATTGTTTTACATCTTCCAATATTTTTTCTTCAAACTTGACAAACAGTTTTCACATGATAGGATACTTTAACTAGTGTTAAACCATCGTTTTCCTCTGTTACCAAAGGCGTGCTGTAGTGATAGGTACTTCCCTTTCCCCTTTACAATCTACGCCACTATCGTAATAATCATTTAAGTATGTTTTTTATATTCTTCGTTACTTTTTACGTAAATATCATCGGGTTGTCTTAATGCGATAGTGTAAGTAGTTTTAAGTTATTTGGGTTTAAAGGTAATGTTTAAAATACATAATCTAAATAAATTTATTCCTAACATCGATTTCACAGGAGTCATAACTATGTCACTAATAAAGTTATACAATTTAATAGATTTAGTAAATTCCATTTCAAATTATTTTTTCATATTAATGTTTTACTTCACAAAAATTCAGAACATGATTTTTATTATACTAAAACCATTTTTCTTGATAAGTTTTCAGAGCGAGCTTGTTAATAAAATGATGGTTACGTAAGACAAAACTATTGAAATATTTATTTAAACTACTGTATTTATCAATCAATTTAATAAATGTTCAAAGCGGTCTCCATTCACTTCGATACCTTTTTGAATTATTATCTCAGATTTAGCCATACGGCTCACACTCCCTCTAAGGAGAAAATTCACTCATCCCAGATACCTACGGTATAAAAAGGATTGAGCTCTGGTGGGAGTCTTTCCATGTTATCGAGTCCTAGGTGACTTGGTATGTCGGTGTATCTCCCAAAAATTTTCGTACGCATCTGGACGTCGAATGTAGCACAGCTTTCTGCATGATCTTATATAGATGTTCATTTAGACCCAGCTTTTTTATGTTTTCTAGGAGGTTCTTAAGGATGACTCCAGTGGTAGAAAGAATAATAGGTATCGTCTGGGTACTTTCGATTCTCCAGTGTCTCCTTATTTGTATTTCCAGATCTCTGTACTTGGCGATCTTTTCGTTATACTTAACACGCAGAATATTGTTGTTAGGTATCGCCATATCGATTAGTGTTGTTTGTCTTGTTAGTTTATTAACTAGCACGAGATCTGGTCTATTATGTGCTACAGTTTGGTCTGTGAGCACAGTGCGATCCCAGTATAACTTGTAGTTGTCATTCTCAAGCATACTCTCAGGAACGTATCGATAATATGGGAGATGGTTTGTTTGTAACAGTCCCAGTTTAAAAGCTATCTCTTGATGGAGGATCTTCCCTACTGAGTTATGCCGTTCTTTATATTCAGTTGCAGCAAATGCCTGGCAGCCCCCGGTAAGATGTTGGATAGTTTCTTGGGCTTGACATCCATATCGGCATTTGTCGTTTTGGACCTGAGGGTCTTTGACGATATATTTCAGGTAATTTTTGGTGGGTATAACCTGATCCTGAATGGCGAGTAATGAACCTTCTGTTTCAGGGAACATCTTTCCTGATGTCAGCCAATAGTTCGACGCTATATTGTGGACATAGTCTTGACTGACTTCATTCGGATGTCGCCCGTGCAGAGGTTTACCCACCCAGTTGCGCATTTTTTCGTTCTTAGTAAGATGGTTTATTCGCATTTCTTGTTCCTTCAGTTTGATCGGTGTTGCGTCATCTACTGCACAAATCGCGCGATGAAGAGTAGATACTCTACTAAATACCGCGGTAATGTCGTTCTTTCTACTGCACTTCGAGGATGGTGTTTTTGTGCCTTTGTGAGGTGTGTTCGTACTTTTCGCTGAAGAGTTTCTATATCCGTTTTAGTCCACTTAATAATCCCAAATGAGTAGCTAAGCGCGGAAAATGCGTAGGTGTTTAATGCCTTAAACAAATTTTTACTATTAAGATGTGAGCGGAGTAGCTGTTTTACTCTTCGTATGAACTCTGATGTTAATTCGATTTTCATTTGTTTATGGTCAATTTTCCGCGCTTGCTTTAGACCTAGATATTTATACATGTCATTTTCGCCCATAGCCTCGATGTTTTGGCCATTTTGCATATCGAATCCTCCGGGCTGAACCTTTCCCTTGACTATATTTACTACACGACATTTGTTTAACCCAAAGTGTATACTGATATCATTTGAAAACGTTTCTACAGTTTTTAGCATTTGATCTAAGTGATTTATTATTATTATTATCCAGATTTAGCCATACGGCTCACACTCCCTCTAAGGGGAAAATTCACTCATCCCAGATACCTACGGTATCAAAAGGATTGAGCTCTGGTGGGACTCTTTCCATGTTATCGAGTCCTAGGTGACTTGGTACATCGGTGTATCTCCCAAAAATTTTCGAACGCATCTGGACGTCGAAAGTAGCACAGCTTTCTGCATGATCTTATATAGATGTTCATTTAGACCCAGCTTTCTTATGTTTTCTAGAAGGTTCTTCGGGATGACTCCAGTGGTAGAAAGAATAATAGGTATCGTCTGGGTACTTTCCATTCTCCATTGTCTCCTTATTTGTATTTCCAGATCTCTGTACTTGGCGATCTTTTCGTTGTACTTAACACGCAGATTATTGTTGTTAGGTATCGCCACATCGATTAGTGTTGTTTGTCTCTTTAGTTTATTAACTGTAACGCTGCTGTGCTACAATGATATATACAAGCCAGAATCGCTCACTGTCGAAGAGAATTGGGCGGGGTTTTCTTAAACATATAGAAACTATATCGTATCTTAAATTCAAGCAAAATTAGATAATATGAAATTATAATTTATTATTGGACGCCACCCCTGGTTTACCCTCGAAGGGGAAGAGCAAAAAAAAATTAAGATTTATTGAAAGTTTACAAGAAAACTATTCTTTATTATTTCTTAGTAATGAACAAAAAGAAAACATTAAAAGTTACGTCATCCCAAAGGGATTCCAAAATATTATTTTATGTTAACATTATCATAAACAAAAAATCTTTGCATCGTATTAAATTAAGAATTGGTTATAAAGAAAATGAATGTATATATATATATTAACCCCAAATTTCGAAATTTGTTTACATTGAAAATAATATAGTTATTTATCAACTAGGAACAATGAAGAAAATAAACCTTTAAATTAAATTAGAACACTTCACTATATTTTCATTTTTTTTGAGTTCATAATCATTTCAGTTGTCTTGAAAGTAGGTATAATAAAAATTGGTACAACCTTAATCTGCTCTGTTTCTCTTCTTATTTAATCAGTCACCAAATAAACCATTGATTCAGCTACGTACTATATCAAATCACCACCATCCTAGATAAGAGGGATTAGGGATTCCATAAAAAGATACTGCTACTGGGCCATGATCTGGAATAACTCCATAGCAATACTATCTTGCGACGAGTATTAGAAATATAATATCAGCATTATAGCCTCTCCAATAAGGGTCTAAAAAAATAAATATCTATCTGAAATATGAACAAGAAAAGGATTGCTTAGCTCACCTCTGAAATTGAGACCCACTTTGGAAACACGTCTTAACGGTTGGACGGTCTTAACAGAAAAGAGCGAAGCGCTATCATGGCTCCTGATTCTGGAAATTGGGCGTGAGTGACAAGTTGATGAATAGGCTCATCTACCGGAGATATTTGGGAATTACAGAAGAATCCTTGAGTCGGCTACAGGTAGGTACTTGACAGATAGATGGAATTAGAAGTTTTATTTAAAAAAAATTATTGAAATTTATAATGATTTTCTTTTAAATCTTTTGAAACGGTTACACAGCCCTCCCCACGATTTCAACTGGGTTCCAGCGTGGAATCGGACTAGGCATGGTGGCACACCATACTAACCTTTTCAAAAGTGGGAATAGATATACGGAGAGGTAAGACAAACAGAATGGACAAATGTAGCTACAATCTGGACTCACAGAATCCTTCTTTCATAACTCACGTGGGAACAACTCAAAGATTTCAGAACAAAACGAAACAGAACGCATAGAAATGACTCAACTATAAAAATGTAAACAAAAAAAATTGCATGCTCACTCTCAAAATGCATAGGGTATTTCACCTATAACCAATATCATGAACAAAGCGGAATAAAACAAAACATATCTACAAATCATTATTTGAGACCAAATGCTCGCATTTAATCGAAATAATATAATTAAGATATTACCATTTGAAATTTCATAAGTAATATAAAGCAAAACATACTAGTGTTGTCACCAAGATACAAAACAGATAATTTACTGCGTAGTCGTTATGAGACCTAACACAATAAAACACAAAAAAAAAATAATGTTATCGTTTGCTCGGATGCGTAGAGTCTTTCATCTATGACTTAATCCACGAATAACATAAGGTAATAACGCAGCGCGTCATTATAGACACATTTAGAAATACGCAAAGAAAAGGAAAGAGTTACTAATAGTTCAAAATTTGGTACATTAAAGTTCTACAAAGACAAGCCTTAATAAGTTCACTGGGAAAGGTAGACATCAGAATTTCTGTAAGACACATCTATATTTAGAAACAAAAAAGCTGATGTTTAGTTATTAGTATGACAACTAGAATTTGTGATAACTAACGTGTATCATCCGCCTATAATGGGGACAACATCGGTAGGTCAACTTCGGGTAGGGTTAACTTCGGGTAGGGTCTAAATAATTCTAGATTACATAACTAAACAGGTATTGGAGAACTAAAAAAAGTTTCCTGACGCGGGAGGCTGTTATTCTAGATTTATTACTGAAATACAATTATGAATGGCTTATCATTCCGACGAGTCAACTAGCGGGAATCCGCTTAGTTCATCCCTAGCCTTCCTCAGTGTCTGGCCATTCAGAATATAGGATGTTAGACAGCAATAATCTTTTCAAACATTATTTTGGGGGTTTCAAATAGAGAGTCGAAATTCGAAGGTCTTCACACTAAGAGTAAAACTTAGGCAAATGAACAGATACTATAATGAACTATCATTTGTAACTAGACAGAGGAATCTTGATATCTTTGGTATAGATACCAAAAAAATTACTTGGATTTATAAATCCGTAAAATAAGATAAATTGAATTTTGTATCCACTTGAAGACAACTAAAGGTATGTACAATTTATTGTAATATAAACTAACATAAGCATAAAAATATCACATTCTACCAAGGCATTCTAAAAATAAAATGAGATTAAATTTTGCAAACACCCTTAAAATCAATATAGGTTCTTGGTCGGGGTAGCACAAACTCAAGATCTCGATCAATACAAACTAGAGAGAGAATAATACCGAAGTAGAATAAGATAAGATAAAAATAAAATTTATGTCGAAAAGAAATACGACATATATACATATATATAGACATATTGAACACAATAAATGATCAATATTATAATAATAAAAAGTAAAACAGTTCAACGAACTGGGGTGCGAGCCAAACTGAGTTGCTCTGGAGATCGACGTGCGGAGTCTCCTACACTACTTCCAGAGGCTCGTCTCTTTGCGACAACATCTGAGATACAAAAAATTATTAATTGGAATAGGGATAGGTCCACTAATCCACTTGACTATAGCAGGATGCTCCCTGACTAATAGTCAACACCACCGACATAAAACAAGGGTTTTCGAGACAGCTCAAAAAAATTGAAACGTGTCAACTTCCTGAAGGGAAAGAAGCACTAAGGGACAGATTTGCCGAAGCAAAGTGGTATTCAATGTACTAAGTACTAGGGTATCAGTGCTGTACTGACCCCACGCCAAAAAAATTTGGAAAGGAAACGAATCCTCTCCAGGATAAAGTTCGCGTTAGCGCAACTCTTCCTGTACACGGGCCACGGAGGGGTTGAATAGTCGCTGGAGAAGGTAGCAAAGATTAAGTACGCAAGGCGTAAAGGGAATCAAATAAAAAATTAAAAATTAAGAATGGACTGAACATTTTAGAAGAAAGGTATTAAAAATTTAAGAAAACCGATTTATTCGGTTTCAGACAAATCTGAATTATCCGACGAAACACTGACTGGTTGAAAATTAAACTAACGCAAAAGAAGAAAGACAGGATGGCCAATAGTTCCATAAGAATATCCTCTAGGATTGATCACAGCAGAAAATTTCCAAGCAGGGAGACTCCCAAAAGGACAAAAGAAGAAAATAAATCCAAACCGTTAATACACAATCTTGGAGAAGAAGAAAGAAAATGGGTTTATGGCATACAAGCCACAATCGCTACACAAACAGTTCAGTTTCAAACTGTTGTTTCCAAAAGAAACAAGAAAAAATCGTAAGAGTCTTCCACGAAACAAAAACTTAAGATAAGACTTAAAAGGAACGGAAGAATCATTATAATCTTCCAAAGAAATAGAAAAACATTACAGTCCATCGTCAATAATAAAAAAATCATGATGTTGGATGTAACACACCACAACAATAAAAAAAGTTGAACAGTAAAACATTTTTGACACCTAATTGAATCCAATATGGTCGTCATACAAATCACAAAGAAATGTTTACCATTCTTTAGCAGAACTCTAACAGAGTTAAAATAATATTAACTTTTAATGCTCAGTGGGTCATTTAACGGTAGTACCAGAACTATTTCAATTGTTAAACAAACGTGGTCTTAACGTCGACATAAAGATAAAAGATAAATTCACAATAGGCGGCAGCGGGTTGTTTCACCTCTGTTTATACAAAGAGTCACAATAGACAACAGTAAACTACTCCAACCTTCACTTGTACCATATCATGAAAATATGGTAAATGTAAATGAAAGCTTTTGAGCCTTAGCCAAAAGTCTCAAAGCAAAAGATATATGTGGTCTAATAAACTATTAGAAGACCGCAAAAATGTCAACGACAAAAAAAAAAGAAAGCTGCTGGGTATACCAGTAATCTGACATCACACAAATAACTCAAGATACAATAATACAGGTCACGTGCCTGTACGTCCTACAGGACATCTCGAGAAAAAAAAAGGTAAAACCACAAATAAAAATAAGTTCCAGTACCAAAAACATACTTCTACTACATCTGACCACACAAAGACATAAAATTAACATAACAGAAGGAGAATAACAATATTTCCGCTCTATATTCTCAACAAAGACGCCTTAGGCAGAGAGAAACGAAGTCATATCATTACTTCCTTATACATTCAAAACAAAAGAACCATGGACTGTAAAATATAGAAAGCATTTTCCTCTTCAGGAAATAAAATTTTCTTTTCAAAGTACGAAAAAGTTAAACTATGAAAAAATAAATTTTTAAAATAAACGAAAAACAAATTAAAAAGAAAATTTAACAGGTAACAGACTAAATATATTAAAAACATCCAAGATCAAAGAACTCAACTTCAAATCCTCGCAAAAAAATATTTCGCGTAATTATTCTGCACGAAACCAGATAACACATTTTAAAATTACGTAGGGACAGCCTGTATATAGATATAATTCCCAGCTGCGAATAAAAACCATGAATCAAGGTTAAGAAATAAAATTCACTTAATTGATTTTTCAAATAACAAACGCTAAGAGCCATTTCGTTTATTTAAAATAAACACATTGAGGAATATAATTATTATGGTTCCTATAAACAAAATAAAACTGAACTGCAAAGAAAAAGAATTGAGGACTATACAAATTGTTGAGACATATTAGCCTGAATAAATTCAAGGTTTCAATCAATCTAAACACTAAAAAAAGATTATTTACTTCATGAACGTAAACAAAATTTCTCTAACATGGAATGTTTACCTTACGAGGAAGGGGAATAAACATAATCGTTCACATTAAGAATACCGACAAAAAGAAATTCGAATGTAAGCAGTAAATTATTACATCATTCCAAATACGTTTTAAGTATTTCACAAAATTAAAAATACGACGAGAATATTTCTACGTAATTTTACGAAGATTAAAAACGAATACATATAAATACTTTGCAAAAAATTCTAAAATAGTAGCAGTGTTGATTTAATGAAAAATTGGATAAAACAAATACACAATTTAACCAAAAAATGGTTCAAAACATACAGACTTAATTAACCACATATACAGGGGGTACAAAACAACTAATAATATTGAAAAAAACTGAAGATACAGGAATATTCAAAAGCCCCACACGCTGGGCGACATTTTGTAACGAAGGTACAAATGGAGCAAATCTAATACATGCCCCACGTTGGGGGGCGCCATTTTGTAACGCTGCCGTGCTACAATGATATATACAAGCCAGAATCGCTCACTGTCGAAGAGAATTGGGCGGGGTTTTCTTAAACATATAGAAACTATATCGTATCTTAAATTCAAGCACAATTAGATAATATGAAATTATAATTTATTATTGGACGCCACCCCTGGTTTATCCTCGAAGGGGAAGAGCAAAAAAAAATTAAGATTTATTGAAAGTTTACAAGAAAACTATTCTTTATTATTTCTTAGTAATGAACAAAAAGAAAACATTAAAAGTTACGTCATCCCAAAGGGATTCCAAAATATTATTTTATGTTAACATTATCATAAACAAAAAATCTTTGTATCGTATTAAATTAAGAATTGGTTATAAAGAAAATGAATGTATATATATATATATTAACCCCAAATTTCGAAATTTGTTTACATTGAAAATAATATAGTTATTTATCAACTAGGAACAATGAAGAAAATAAACCTTTAAATTAAATTAGAACACTTCACTATATTTTCATTTTTTTTGAGTTCATAATCATTTCAGTTGTCTTGAAAGTAGGTATAATAAAAATTGGTACAACCTTAATCTGCTCTGTTTCTCTTCTTATTTAATCAGTCACCAAATAAACCATTGATTCAGCTACGTACTATATCAAATCACCACCATCCTAGATAAGAGGGGTTAGAGATTCCATAAAAAGATACTGCTACTGGGCCATGATCTGGAATAACTCCATAGCAATACTATCTTGCGACGAGTATTAGAAATATAATATCAGCATTATAGCCTCTCCAATAAGGGTCTAAAAAAATAAATATCTATCTGAAATATGAACAAGAAAAGGATTGCTTAGCTCACCTCTGAAATTGAGACCCACTTTGGAAACACGTCTTAACGGTTGGACGGTCTTAACAGAAAAGAGCGAAGCGCTATCATGGCGCCTGATTCTGGAAATTGGGCGTGAGTGACAAGTTGATGAATAGGCTCATCTACCGGAGATATTTGGGAATTACAGAAGAATCCTTGAGTCGGCTACAGGTAGGTACTTGACAGATAGATGGGGTTAGAAGTTTTATTTAAAAAAAATTATTGAAATTTATAATGATTTTCTTTTAAATCTTTTGAAACGGTTACATAACTAGTATGAGATCTGGTCTATTATGTGCCACTGTTTGGTCTGTGAGCACAGTGCGGTCCCAGTATAGCTTGTAGTTATCATTCTCAAGTATACTTTCAGGAACGTATTGATAATATGGGAGATGGTTTGTTTGGAGAAGTCCCAGTTTGATGGCTATCTCTTGATGAAGGATCTTTCCTACTGAGTCGTGCCGTTCCTTATATTCAGTTGCAGCAAATGCCTGGCAACCCCCGGTAATGTGTTGGATAGTTTCTTGAGCTTGACATCCATATCGGCATTTGTCATTTTGGACCTGAGGGTCTTTGACGATATATATTTCAGGCAATTTTTTGTTGGTATAACCTGATCCTGAATGGCGAGTAATGAACCTTCTGTTTCAGGGAACAACTTTCCTGATGTCAGCCAATAGTTCGACGCTTTATTGTCGACGTGGTCTTGACTGACCTCATTAGGATGTCGCCCGTGAAGAGGTTTACCCATCCAGGTGCGCATTTTTTCGTCCTTAGTAAGATGGTTTATGCGCATTTCTGGTTCCCTCAGTTTGATCGGTGTTGTATCATCTACTGCACAAATCGCGCGATGTAGAGTAGATGTCTCAGCCTGCACCTGAAAATAAGTTCTTAAATTAGTAATGTGTTTTTCTAGTTGCTCACTTATATCCATAAGTCCTCGTCCTCCTAAATACCGCGGTAATGTCGTTCTTTCTACTGCACTTCGAGGATGGTGTTTTTGTGCCTTTGTGAGGTGTGTTCGTACTTTTCGCTGAAGATTTTCTATATCCGTTTTTGTCCACTTAACAATACCAAACGAGTAGCTAAGCGCGGAACATGCATAGGTGTTTAGTGCCTTAAACAAATTTTTACTATTAAGGTGTGAACGAAGCAGCTGTTTTACCCTTCGTATAAACTCAGTTGTTATCTCAGTTTTCATTTGCTTATGGTCAATCTTCCGCGCTTGCTTTATTCCGAGGTATTTATACATATCATTTTCACCCATAGCCTCGATGTTCTGGCCGTTTTGCATGTCGAATCCACCGGGCTGAAACTTTCCTTTAATTATATTTAAGACACGGCACTTATCAAGGCCGAAGTGCATACTAATGTCATTAGAGAAATTTTCCACTGTTTTCAGCATCTGATCCAGGTGGCATCGAGTAGAAGCCAATAGTTTTAAATCATCCATATACAATAGATGATTAAGCTTTGCCACAACAGTAGTGTTATTTTTGATCCTAAAACCTGTGTCAGTTGAGTTCAGTAGCTGGGATAGGGGGTTCATCGCTAGACAAAACCACAGTGGGCTCAACGAGTCTCCTTGAAATAGGCCCCGGTTGATTGCAATATTTTCAGTTTCGATATTGTTTTTACCAGGTATTTGGAGGTGAATTTTTGTCTTCCAATCTGACATTATATGTTTTAAAAAGGTCACTATGCTATCATCGACTTTATATATTTTTAATATATCTACAAGCCATTCATGCGGCACTGAATCAAACGCTTTCTTGTAGTCGATGAAAGCAGTAAGGAGATTCCTTTTTTTGCTATATGCTTGGTTAGAAATGACAGAGTCGATGATACGTTGTTCTTTGCAGCCCATGGAACCCTTAGCGCACCCTTTCTGTTGGGGCTCTATGATATTGTTTAGAGCACAGTGTTGGTAGATACGCCGGGCTACACAGGATGTGAGCAATTTATACAGAGTTGGAAGACAAGTAATTGGGCGATATTTGGTTGGATCTTGGGTGTTATTTTGATCTTTTGGTATTAAATAAGTTGTTCCCTGGGTTAGGAAAGATGGTATTTCCTGCGGATTAGAAATACTGTGATTAATTAATGCTGATAAGCACTCATGAATACTCCAAAACTTCTTAAGCCAGAAGTTTTGAATGCCGTCTGGTCCAGGAGATTTCCAGTTATGAAGCTCTTTGATAATATTTGAAACTTCTTCAGTAGTAAAGGGTTCGTAGGGAGCAGTAACGTAGTGTTGGCAGTTGTGCGCCGTATCTTCAATCCATCCAGCATTGGTGTTAAGAGCAGCTGGTGTGGAAAGTTGATTTCCCCAAAACTCATGGATTTCTTCTTGGCTTGGGTACGATTTATTGGCACTTTCTGCAGTAGAATTGAGTTTCCGATAGAACGCCTTCTCGGCATTCTCAAAAAGCATATTGTCGGATTTTCGTTTGTTACTAATTTTGTATCTCCTTAGTCGGCCTGAGTAAACGGAAAGTTTTTGTTTTAATGTATCCAGGCACTGTTGTGCTGTGTTGTTTGCTGGATTATATTGTGAGTGTCTTGCGGTGGTTATCATTATTTCTTCAGCTCTTCTGATTACTCTTCTACTTGTTGTCCCTCGAACATATTCCGTGATTTGACCAATGTCCCTACGTAATGCTTCAATTTTAATAAGCAGCCGTTTTTCCCAAGGTGCAACTCTGTTATATGTCCTTTCGATATTAGTACCCCGTCGTGTTCTGATCTTAATGCCCATTACATTAGCAATTGCTGTTGCTGCACAGTAAATCTGCATATGCAAATATTCTAATGTATGGGCTTCCACGATATAATTGGGTAGGACTTCAGTGTTCATAATTTGTAACAGCGCACCTAGTTTCTTACAAGAGTTAATTTTTGGTAGCTGTGGTCCGCTAAGTGGATTTGTTCCATTAAACTCTTGTACGGCACGTGCCATTTCTCTTACCAGGCTATCGCGCAACTCGCTGTTGTCCTGCTGCATATTTACAGGTTGAGTTTCTTGCATGAGAGGCTCAGGAATCTGCTCATTAGGGATTTCATTATGGACTTAATCCACAACTAGCTCTTGGTTATGTATCTCCCGTTCGACTTCGCTTTTGATGGTATCGCGTCTAGTCTCTGGGATAAGATTATTTCTTATAATTACCCGGTATTGATATGCTATTCGCTGTTCAGTGACTTGAATCTCTGGGTACTCCCTGCAAAATTCGGCATACAAATGTTGTCGATAGCCGATCGTTTCTCGACCGAGGTTCGATCGAGAAACGACCGAGAAACGATTTTATTATTATTATTATTATTATACATAAGCGAGGGCAGAGGAACTAAGTCCCTATTATGCCCAAAAACAAAGAAATTTCATTAATAACCTACTAGTAAAAACAAAAATTACAAATAAAAGAAATAAAACAATGTTTGGTTTAAAAGAAAAACAATATTTTAACTATAATGTAAAATGGTCAAGTCTGTTTTTGAACGAGTTGGTAGAGGGAGCAGAGACAATGTTATCGTTAAGGTTATTCCAGCACTCAAAAACTCTATTTGGTAAAAAGTTCTGCCTTGTAGAAAAATTTTCTTTCTTCAGTTTGAACTGATGACCTCTGAGGCGTTCATCTTGATTAATGGTAAACATTTCATCGAGATTTCCAAAATTGAATTTTAGTATTTTAAAAGTTGTAATTAAGTCTCCACGTTGTCGGCGAAGTTCAAAAGAAGTTAGGTTAGCCATACTAAGTCTTTCTGCATAAGAAGGTCTTCTCGGCCCCAAAGAAATTCGAGTGGCTTTTCTTTGGACGTTTTCCAACATAGTCTTGTCTCGAACCAGATCAGGATACCACGTTGGTCCAGCCTATTTAAGTATGGGTCTTACGTACAGAGTGTAAAGTTTACAGAATGATTGCAATGAAACTCTCGAAAAACACCTCCGAATAAGATATAGTCTGGAGTTCGCACGTTTACAAATTGAGGTAATATGGTCGGACCAAGTTAGGCTGCTGTTTATGGTAACACCAAGATCGTTATACGAAAACACAGTATCTAATGGCTCCCCGTTAACAAAGTACGGCACAAGTGGGTTATTTTTACCGATTCGAAGCACTACACATTTTTCCGCCTTTAAGGGTAGTAACCACTGGGAACACTAAGTTAAAGTAGAGTCCAAGTCCATTTGGAGGGTTAGCTGGTTTGTGATTGGATTAGCATATATTTTTGAGTCATCATTGTAGAACATTTCACTTGAGACAATAAGGAACATCGCTGGTGTAAACCGTAAACAGCAGAGGTCCAAGGACGGAACCCTGAGGCAAAATTAGTAAAGAAACTCATAAAAAATGCCACTCGTTACAACTGATGCAACTAGGGCAGTGGCTTTAGCTGATGCTGGGTACAGCCAACATCGTATCGCTTGTACACGCAATTTACCCCGAACTACGGTACTAAATACTGTCAGACGATTTTGGAAAATAGGTTTATGTACCCGCAGGCCATCATCCATTATTAATACTCATATTTTTTTTAATTATACTATTATTTGAAAAATGTTGTTTGTTTGAATTTTCTGAATATTTTGAAAACCAAGTTGCTGATAAATTTTGTTAATTCTAATCGTAAATTTTTGATGAATCTTTAATTTTTATTATATTTTTCAGCTCTTGGAATTATGAAATCACTCTTTCAGAAATTATCAACCTTACAAAGTTGTAGGGCTCATTTAAATAGGCTGATGTCATTTATTTGTGGTACAACTGTCATACCGATACTTGAAATTGTAAAGCTTAAATTTAGTTACTGTTATACTAGTTATACTGTTATAGAGTATTTTGTGAAAATGCCACGTCATATAAATTTTTCAAATGTGGAAATGTGGGATATGATTTGTGTTTATGCAGAAGCAAATTATGCAGGACGTGATGCCGCTCAAAAATATATCTACAATTACACACTAACAGACGACAACCCCATTACAGGACTTAAAATATTTACGACCGGTTAGCGGAAACTGGTCAATTCCGTCCAAAGCAAGATCTATTGCGTCCAAAAATAATTACAGTGAATCAGGAGGATGATGTGTTAATAAGAATTTCTAATGAACCACAGTTAAGTACCAGACGTTTATCAGCAATAACTAAAATAATCCATGCTTCAGTTATCAGAATATTAAAAAAAGAAGACTAAGACCTTACCATTTTACTCCAGTGGTACCCAAGTTTGGCACTTGGGTACTAGTGGGTGCACCTAGGGAAGATACAGATCTTCCTCGACGAATGGAATTTGCCTAATTTGTTATGGATAAGACAAATGCAAATAATAATTTCGTCAGCAATACTCTTTTCACCGATGAAGCCACTTTCACACGTAGAGGTGCTTATAACTGGAGAAGTTGTCACGATAATTTAACAGTTCTCTTCGAATTACCTGCAAATTTCAAAGGAAATTCGTATTTGGAATTTCTTTAAAATACTCTTTTTGACGAATTGGAAGAGTTACCATTAATCCAAAGAAGACGTATGTGGTTTATGCAAGATAACGCTCCGCCACATTTTCACTTGGTGGTGCAAAATTATTTGAACAATCAGTTTTCTCATAGATTGATAGAGCGAGGAGTGAGTGATATATGAGTTTCTCCCTTATAGAAATCCATATAAGAAAAACATATTTCTGAAGGTTAGGAGAAATTTTTCTGATAGAATTCAAAAAGGTATTGAAGGGAATGGAGGCCGCTTTGAAATTTTATTAAATTGATTGATAAATACAGTAGTTTAAATAAATATTTCAATAGTTTTGTCTTACGTAACCATCATTTTATTAACAAGCTCGCTCTGAAAACTTATCAAGAAAAATGGTTTTAGTATAATAAAAATCATGTTCTGAATTTTTGTGAAGTAAAACATTAATATGAAAAAATAATTTGAAATGGAATTTACTAAATCTATTAAATTGTATAATGTTATTAGTGACATAGTTATGACTCCTGTAAAATCGATGTTAGCAATAAATTTATTTAGATTATGTATTTTAAACATTACCTTTCAACCCAAATAACTTAAAACTACTTACACTATCGCATTGAGACAACACGACGATATTTACGTAAAAAGTAACGAAGAATATAAAAATATACTTAAATGATTATTACGATAGTGGAGTAGATTGTAAGGGGGAAAGGGAAGTACCTATCACTACAGCAAGCCTTTGGTAACAGCGGAAAACGATCTTTTTAACACTAGTTAAAGTATCCTATCATGTGAAAACTGTTTGTCAAGTTTGAAGAAAAAATATTGGAAGATGTTAAAACAATGGGCTAAAATCATTTTAGAATATTTATAATAAAACACTCTGTATCTCGGTAAGTAGGAATATTTTATTTAAGTGTTTTGGCGAATTCTTGACGTAAGAATTCGCTTCTTCTCCATATGGTTGTAGCTGTTCAGCCAGAAATTTTGCCAGTGGATATAGAGGAGATCCGATAGAACCTGACAACAACCACGGTCTATTATTCTATATTTATATTAAATGCTGAGAGTGCTAAGAAAACACAAAATAGAAACGATATTTACTATCGACAGAAAAATCTTAACTATTTTACCATCCACCAAGACAAAAATATCATTAGAAAATCAAGTACACGAGATTCCATTCCATATTCACGAACTAATAGTGAACATATGGAATAATAAACAACTGCCACAAGACTGGAATACCGGAGTTATTATTCCACTACATAAAAAGGGAGATCAGCTTCAATGTAAAAACGACCGGGCAATAACGCTACTGACTGTGGCATATAAAATAATGTCAAATATTGTGTATGACCGATTGAGACCATATGCGGAACAAATAGTTGGGGGATATCAATGTGGTTTCCGCAGGCAGAAGTCCACAATAGATCAGATCTTCGTCTTGAGGCAAATCTTGGAAAAGACTAGTGAATTTAATATAGACACACATCATCTTTTCATTGACTTTGAGAGTGCCTATGATAGCATCCATCGAGAATTTCTGATCCATGCACTGAAAGAGTTTAATATTCCAACTCAACTCATTGATATCATAAAAGAAACACTTAAAGTACAAAGCAAAATTCTAATTCAAAACGAACTAACAGATACAATTCATGTGAGAACGGGCCTACGACAGGGAGATGCCCTATCCTGTATTCTATTCAACATCACATTAGAGAAAATAATTAGGGAGTCAAAAGTCAACACCAGAGGAACAATAATAACAACAAGTGTACAAATATTGGCATTTGTAGATGATGTTGATATCATAGCTAGAAGCGAAAGAGAGATGATAGAAGCATTTAATGCGATAGAAAGAGCGGCACAAAACAGTGGCCTAAACATTAATGAAATAAAAACTAAATACATGAAGGCCAGTAAATCGACAGGCCAAAGAAACCTACAGAATCTGACAATAGAAGACTATAACATCGAAAGCGTGAAAAATTTTACATACCTAGGTTCACTAGTTACCGCAGATAACAATGTCAGTGAAGAAGTTAAGAGAAGAATACATATCGCTAATAAATCATATAATGGACTAATTAAACATCTAAGATCTAACAACATCACAAGAAAAACCAAATGCAAAATATACAAGACCCTAATAAAACCGGTCCTTGTATATGGATCAGAGACATGGACACTGTCGAAAAGCGATGAAAACCTATTAGGCACATTTGAACGAAAAATCCTTAGACACATATATAAGGGGGTAAAGGAAAATGACATATGGCGCAGAAGATATAACTTTGAATTATACACAGCATACAATGAACCCGAGATCATAACATCCATAAAGATCGGACGTCTGCGCTGGATGAGCCATGTTGAACGAATGTTGGAGACTGAAACACTAAAAAAATATTTATGAGGCAAACACCAGTAGGAAGAAGGTCAAAGGGAAGACCCAAACTTAGATACATGGAACAAGTGGAAAAAGATCTGAAAACACTTAAGATTACCAACTGGAAAAACAAAGCAAGGAACAGAACAGAATGGCGGAAAATCCTAGAACAAGCCAGGACCCAGAAAGGGTTGTCGAGCTAATGATGATGATGACACGAGATTCCATGTGGGTACTGTGACAAATCGTACATCGGACAGACCAGCCGAAGAATCAATATGAGACGAGAAGAACATCGAAATTTCATCGAATGGAGGGGAAAAACGTCATTTCATGCACATGTCTCAAGCACAGGACATACAATAAAACTGAACCAAACTACGATGCTAGCTAACATTGAAATTAAATGAAAACTCGAAATCAGATAATTAATAGAACTAGAAAAATATCCCAACAGTCTAAATCAAAAAGATGTCAAAGGCTTCCAACAACATGAAAAACGATATTAAAGAAAAAGTCAAAAATACATCAGACCACAAGACCGCCTAGTAGGACTCATAAGCTTTGCCAAGGACCGTTCGAGAGAAACGCGCTATTGAGTATATAAGTAACCGCATCGACCAAGAAAGTCAGTTTACTTCAAGAAGTTTTACTACCTGACTTGACATTGGCAATACATATATGAGGGGTGTAAAATCAAAGGCGACAATCTCCACTTTTTTTTGTTTTGAGTTAGGGACGCCATCTGTTTCGTTTTTTTATTACTTGTTAGATAAAACTACTTGTAAGAACCAAAAGCGGTCTTAACTTTATACAACTCGCAGTGAAAAGTTCATGTTTGGATCAAAAGCGTCAATCTCCATAGCTAAGTGCTTACCAAACACGGCAATCTTCGCTGTGGCCAATAAGAACCTCGTAGCGCAGGCACGTGATTGGTTAGATTTGCAGTTACATCGTGCTATTATAATTTGTTTTTGTTTTGGGAGTCGTTACATTGCTTTTGTGCTTTTCCTAAACTATATTTGTGTCTAAGAAATTAGTTTCATATACAAAAAAGTATTAATATTTTATCATGGAAGTTAATGCGTCTCCTGTCACACCAACAAAGGCAAGGAAACGAATAAGACAACCCGAAAAATGGAAGAAAAACGTTGCAAAACGTCTACCGTGAGTACTATTTTTAATGTTATGATTCCATTTCCAAGCCGTTGTTGAATTTTGATATTTTGTTTTTCGTTTTTGTTAAAATTTTGTTAAACTTTCAACCCATTTCAATAATTACGTTCATAATTATTTTTTGTTGTAGATATTCTGCGAAGAATATACCAGAATACCCAACATGTAGTCACATTTCAAAAACATCTAAGTACTGAATCGTACTGTCACTACTGCACCGAAAAATGAAAAGTATTCTCCAAAGAAGCACCAGGTTAAATGTTTCATCCGTAATTTTTTATCCAAGGAGAAAGTTCCAGTGTGCCAAGCAGCTTTTTTCAACGTACTGGGGATAACAAAACACAGGCTTTCCTATGTGATAAAACGATTTAATGAAACAGGCCACTTATCGATTGAACGCAGAGGTGGTGATCGAAAAACTGCGAAATAAATAATTAAAATGTACTGAATCTTATTACTGCCGTTTAGTGACCAAAACAATTTATCTTCCACCTGAACTCAGGGTCTCAAAATTGTATTTAATGTAGGGGAGAGTGTTGTACCTTTCCTTACCAAATTTCATGTCGTTTAGCTCAAAATGTTTAAACATTGCTTTATAGCGACCATTAAAGCTTACAGAAGTAGATACAACCTTTATCTATAAATGGCAAAGTATAGGTCTATGGATTCGTTCCAGGTACCTTTTAAAAAGAAATTTTTTTGGCAGGTCGTCCAAAGGTACGACACTGTGTTGTACCTTTGTCCACATTATGTTTTACCTGTGGTCAGAGAACAAATCACCTTCGATTAAGAAGAAACAACACAAACGAACAGAGTCTTATTTATTACATGAATTATAAGATGAAAAACATGATTACTTTACATTGTATGTATCAAATTTAACATGAAAGGACATCATATTTTGTTGGCGTTGTGATGTTTTAACCAAATCTGGTGAAGTCAATTTTTTTATTATGTCGCATTCGGAGACACAAGTGACTTCCTCATCTGAATAGACAAATTTATTGTTTCCAATAACTGTTTTTAAATATTTGACCATGTATTCGTCATCTAAAACCTCAACTATCTTGGCAACACAGTCTGCAATATTCTTGTGACTGGCCAATTTTACGAGAACAAAATCACCTTCTTTTAAATTGGAAGAGTTCAGTATTTCTTCACTTTCCTGTCGCTCTAATGAATAATTTTCATTTTCGTTTGCCAGAAAAGTTTCTACATCATCGACACTTGAATCCTTTGTTATATTTTTCATCTCTTCATCAGATTCATCTGAACTGCCGCAGAGAACTTTCCTTTTTGACTTACTTTGGTTTTTTCACCTTACTTTGCAATAGTTCCTGTTTCCCCGGGGTGCCTGTCAAAATTCTTGTTTTACCACGCTTTCGTCCCTTTTGAGAAGTCTTTCGAGCTACGGCTTTGGGGAAAGGGCGCTTTACAAACGGACTTTTGAAGTCAGCGTTATTTGCCTTGTTGTCATTAGACTTCAGTGGAAGTGCTGGTGTCAAGTTTGATGTTGATGGATTTGCGGATATTTGATGGCTTGATGAGCAAGATGCCGTATTGGGATTCTCTTCTGATTCTGGATTTGGGCGATCTGTTACATAGGACGCCAGATATTCGTGGTAGCCAAATATATTTTCATTAACAGGCCATATCCCTGTTTTTCAAATCTTTTGGCAATGTTTGCAATGCTTTTGCAAATGCCTTGCCTACGAGTTCAGCTACGTCATACAAGCTTATAGGACGTCCAGGATGGGTCATCATCCACTCATTAGCTATGGTGTTGTAGTAGGTTTTGTATGATCCAAAAACAGTCCTGTCAAGAGGTTAAGTTCTGTGCGAGGTGTGTGGTGGCAACGGTAATAGCACAATATTATTTTCCTTTTCAAATCAATCACGGAAACTGCAATATGGGACTCGTGGTTATCTAGTATTGATAGCACTTTTTCTTGCTCTCTCGGCTTAACGTGGGCTATAAAATGCTGTAAGTAGTGTAAAAAAAGCTTCTCGTTTGACCATCCTGATGGATTTGCGGCTCCAATTGAACCCGGTGGTGCACCATGTAACATGTGGTCCTTGAAAAACACGCGACTGAATATCAACATGGGCGGCATATGGTTACCGATGGCATTAACCACAGCAATCAAAGTTACATTGATCCCTCTTTCTCCGGATGTCATACTACCCAGTTGCTTTACACAGCCATTCTTTGCCTGCAGTTGCATTTGAAGTCCAATTGTCTGATGTTTTTATATTGTTTTCACGTGAGTATTGAAATGCTAAGATTCTTGCATATTTTTTTGTGAGTCCATAATGAAGCTATTCTGCCTGTGTCAAGTACTGCTCCAACTGTGATTCTTGCTCAAGTGAAAACACTTTTGATAACATCGTTGTTCGCGTTGTATTCGAATGTAGGACGTTCGCAGTTTACATGAATTCGAATATCATTAGATGAGGTTGATCGACAAATATAATATTTTTTGGCAGCTTGTCGAACCGGAATCTTATTTTCGAGGACGTCTTCGACAGCTTTCTGCAAAGCACCTATATCCACTTGGTCTCTTTTTATTTCACTTTTGCTTCGTAGCATTTTTTCTGTAAAGAAGTTTGGTGTCAGTTTACTTGTTATTTAATTAAAAGTTCATTAAAGTTTAATTTTGTTTATTAGCCGAGTGCAGTGAGATTAATAAATCACATGAGCGATAAATATTGCCTTAATGCCGTGGTGCATATTAAAGCAAAGAGACCACTGAGCTTTCTCTAATTTGAAAATTATTTATTGCCTATGCATTAAAAACACACGTCAGTGCCGATTTCGTCTTTAGTGTCTACTTCCAGTGAAATTACAGACAAATTAGAAAAAGTAAAATGTTTTGTCTTGTACCTTTGGCCATTTTATGTTTTTGCTAATTATTTACTTTTAACACGATAAATTCACAAGTCTGAATAAATTGCAAAGTCTTTCTATTTATGAAGCGAAACTATTGTACCGACCTTAAGTGATCGATAGCAGAACGGCAAAGCCAAAATACTTTCCAACACGGAGAAAACAACAATTTTAACGACAGTGTCTAGAGGTACAAGCGCCCAAAGGTACAACTCTCTCCCTTACACTGCTCAAACAATTCCATCGGAGACTGTGAAGAGATCGTATTTTCACTAAATATTTAACAGAAAATATAATTTGATCTTTAAAACTTCAAGAACAGACGTTTGCTCAAAATGTTTAGAGCTAAGTGAACGCATTAAATACGAGAGAATGAGCGATCTAAAATTAAATTAATAACTGAAAAACGGCTTCATAAACTTCGAGCGAAAGCATTTTTCCAATTTCTTCAAGAAAACAGAGAAGACCTAGTCACTTTGTCGTTTGACTGCCAAAAAAATTTGGTTCTCCCCAAAGTTCCTGATCAAAGTGCTTATTATTCAAGGCAGCTTTATTTTATAACTCTTTACTGTCGTTAAAAGTTCCTCAAAGTCTCCACTTTCAAATGAAAATGTATATTCATATTGTTGGAGTACATGTTTGGCAAAGGATCAAATGAAATTTCCTCTGCAGTTTTTTGTCGACTTAATCACACTGATTTTGGCAACATGTCAAAGAAGGTACGACTGATCGCCGATGAATGCAGTGGTCAAAATAAAAACTCGATAATGATTGGTATGTGCTGCAAATGACTAGTCGAGAGCGAACCACCAAATGTTAAATTACTTGATTTATTTTTGCCTGTAGTTGGTCACTCATTCTTACCATCCGATAGAGTTTTCTGTCAAATTGAGAAGAAGAAGACACCTGGCGAATAGAAGGAAATTATTTCCGAATTTTCTACGGTCGTTGATATGAAATAAAGCTGTGTTTACGATTGGAAGTCTGCTGTTCAAGAGGTTCTTCAACCAGTAGGAGCATGGGATTTTCAGTTTAAGGAATATAAAGGGTACATTTTAAAACGATGTAGGACAGGAAATGTTTTAATACGAGGCGAACTTCATTACAAAAACGATTTCGTATTTTTTGTAAATATCACACGAAAAGGCAAACAGATTAGCATGATTAATCCAGAAAAACTTAACCCCGATGCTCACAAAGTAAATAATTTAAAACTGCATGATGTGCGAAATCTTTTGACCAATCATTTTGGTTTAGACTGGATACTGGTGGAGAATGGAAACAAGAAGCAAACTAGAACTACTTGGAGAATCCTGTTCCAGAACTAGAGTCTGTCGAAACCTGTGAATATATATACGAACTTTCGGATATTTTAGTTTAAGTGATATGTATATAAATTGTTTACATATTATATTATTGTTCAATATCAAAATATATTTTTTCACTAAGTAACCGACAAAATGATATTTTATTATTTTCTGGCAATATACATATATATATATATATATATATATATATATATATATATATATATATATATATATATATATATATATATATATATATATATATACAGGATGGTCCTTAAGTAATTGTACAAACAGAAACCGTAGATTCTGCACTTTAAAATATTACGATTTAAGCCAATTTGCTTTAATAAAATGTTAATATTAAGAAAGATACAGGGTGTTAAAGTGGAAATTTAGAATTTTTTTTTCGCTATAACTTTTACGTTTATAAATATTTTTGAACAAAAATTTATAATTGGACGCTCTTAAGTAGGATCAATTATAATTTTATACATACATTAATGTAACTGATAGAGGGCGCCACATATGCCACATGTGTGGCATATATATGTGCTTAACTTTTTTGCTTCTTAAGTTAGCTCTATTTGTGTTAAAAAATATTGAACATACATTATTTTTACAAAGAAAAGGTATACTTGTTAGTAACCTCAAAATTTAACCGTTTACGAGATAATTGCATTTTATAAGTCAGCTGCATAATAATTCTGAGTTGTGATATTTGTGCGGTAAAGCACTGAAAACCTGTACAAAAGCATAATTCATAGTTTATTCTTTTTATAACAACTCAAAGATGATAATGTACCATTACAAAATTTTTGTTATGGGTGCTAAATGTCTTATTGGAGAAAATAATCTTCATCTTCCTCTTTAGGTGCCGTGTCCGTGTTCAGACATTGGCCGTCATTATGTATACAATTTCCCTTTTCTATCGCTTCTTAAGTTTCTATTCCTAGTGGCGCGTTGTATTACTTTTTCCCTATTGTAAAATGCTGAAAACCCAAAATATGTGGTTTATGTAAGATGGTACACCACCACATTCTAGAGAGAAGGCAGTGAGAACATAGTTAAATATATCTTTTCTGTTATTCTGATTTTTGTCAAATCCTATTATTAATTATCCTGCTAATATATTTATTTTATTGCATATTTTGTTAACTATTAACTTTAGTTAAAGGTATTTTATACCAAAATTTAGATTTATTAATGTTTTTGTCTATTTTTCCTTTGTTGCCTGGAGTAATTGCCTTAAATCAGAATTATTTAGCTGATTTGTAAAATGCGATTATCTCGAAAACTGTTAAGTTTTGAAGGTATTAACAAGTATACCTTTTTTTTGTTAAAATAATGTATCTTTAATATTTCTTATCACAAATCCAGGTAACTCAAAGAGTAAAAAAGTTGTGCAAATTTATGCCACATATGCGGCATATGTGGCGCCCTCTATCAGCTACATCAAAGTGTGTATCAAATTATAATTTCTCATATATAAAAGTACCCAGTTGTAAATTTTTAATTTGCACTTTAACACCCTGTATCTTTCTTAATATCAAAATTTTATTAAAGCAATTTGACTTAAATCGTAATATTTTAAAGTGTAGAATCTACTGTTTCTTTTACTTAAGGACCACCCTTTATATATATATATATATATATATATATATATATATATATATATATATATATATATATATATATATATATATATATATGTATATATATATATATATATTATATATATTATATATATATATATATATATATATATATATATATATAATGTTCCGAATGATTTCCGCGGTTAGTACAATTAAGCCTAGAGCTAAGATTAATACTATTATAAAAATTAATATTAAACTCACCAGTCTTCCGGGTTGAACCGCGTTGATTTTCATTGCTCCGATGACAATTTCTACATCCTCTCTGATGTCTTCTTCAGGGCTTCCGAGGTCGCAGTCTGCCAAACCGTCAGACACTACTACACTGATCAACATTCACTTCACTATTACCAATGGGAACAGGGAACGGTTCATTTATACCGTCGATGGTGACGTGGCCTGGGTGGAGGTTGGCGTGGAGGTTAGCGTGGTGATTGACGCGGGTGTTGGCGTGAACATTTCCGACAGTGGGATTTTGATTCGAGGATGAAGGGGCATTTTTTTTATGAGAGGTCTCCATGTAGAAAGTAATCGTATGCCGTCATCTCTTTTATTAAGACAATTTGACCTTTTTTCAATTTCTATGACTTCTCGGATAATTCTTGATTTATAGAAGTGGATGGGGGCTATGGTTCTGGAGTTTTCAAAATCAATTTTGGGACTTGTATGAAGATGGTGTTGACCTAGAGCTGAAATTGAATCGGAATTGCAAACAGAAATAGAATGTTCATACATCCTATTTTAAGTTCTACGATTTGTTTGGCCTATATAGGATCGGGTCTGCACAAGGAATTTGATAAACTCCGTGTTGTTCATCTGAGTCAGATATCAATTTTTTCATCCATGTTAAACTTTAAAAAAATGTAAACATGATATAATTATATAATGTAATGTTTATACAATAAAGTGCGTATTGAAAATGGCAATTGCCGAAACGTAATTAAGCAATAATTAAATAGTTTTATTTACAACTGACCGAATAACTCAGGGAATAAAGAAGTTTCTATATATATATATATATATATATATATATATATATATATATATATATATATATATATATATATATATATATAAAATAAAGTTTTATTATGAGGTTGCAGTCATTACTAGGGCATTCCTGCCCTATTAATGACTGCAACCTCATAATAAAACTTTATTTTACATAACTTGTCAGTCAATAATACCTAACTACTTTATATATATATATATATATATATATATATATATATATATATATATATATATATATATATATATATATATATATATATATATATATATATATATTGTTTACTCAACCAGAGATTATTTTATAATAATTTCTCTGTGACTACCTTTTTTAGCTCTGCTCTCTGTTTCACTTGTAACAAATATTTTTATCGTATGTAGAACTATAAGTTTTGTATAAAATTTTTTATAGGTTCGCTGGATATATGTTAAAGATGTTCCAAACGTCCAGTTACGTCATATTCGTCTTGAGAATAATGACAACAAACCAGTAACAAACTCTAGAGACACTCAAGAAGTACCCCATTCAAAGGGAGTGCAAGTTCTCCGTATAATGCATTCCTATCGACACTCAACTTCTATCTTTGACGATTTTATACATTATGAAAAGCGACAGGAGGAAGAGGGTATACGAAAGCAACCCACTGCCAAGGAAAATTCAGGAGGTGGTAGTGGAGGAAGTACCAGTGGTAGTCACGAAGGCGGAGGACACATTAGAGAACATAGAGAAAGGGGAGACAATAGGGGAGGAAGGAATCACGATAGAGATAGAGACAGAGACGTTGGAGAGGGAGGGCATCGCTCTGGTGGTGGACATAGGAATAATGATCATCATGGTGGAAGTGGACATAAGGTAAGAACATTACGGTATGATTTATTGGCAATTTACACAATAATATAGTTGTTTGGTACTTGTTAATATGAAAAATGTATTCTAATGATTTAATTTTATCTGCCTCGTTTATTTTGACAATTCAGAAATATGCTCTAATTTTAAAGTAGAAGACTTTAGGCATTCTCAATATTTTTGAGAGCATCTTGAAGCGACATACATAATCTGCCAATTCTGTCTTTTTTTGGTCGGGTACTTACATCCGTACTATGAACAAAAATGCTTTTAATGCGGTTTTGTGGAGTCAAATGTTCCGTCTTTTTTAATGTTTTTTTGAGGAAATTTTTTAACTTTTAAAGAAAAATTGTGTGTTTTTTATCAATGAGATCTCCCTTTAATAGTGGTAGAAGCTCAGCTGGTAGGTTAAAAGCGCTCAGCTAGGAATTAAATATTCTACACACTTCAAAAATACTTTTCTTTTCTATTCATTCATTTGTCATCAGTGTGTACAAAAACATTTTTATTTTCTTTGTCATTTTTTAAATATACACTTCTCCAAGAAATTAACGCACCACTTTGAAATATTAAAATATTTTATTAGCGTTAATAAAAATTTCCATTGTAGTGTTTATTTTACAAGCCCCTTGTATATGCTATTCGTACACTCTATATTTATTGACTGTGTTTTATCGCTATAGTTTTTTTTGCAGCAAAACAAAAAGAAGCAAAAAATGTACTAATTCAATTCTATAAATATACTAATTTCCAAGTGTTCACGAATTTTATTCGGCTACTGTTTAATTGTTGATTATTGTTAATTGTGTTTATTATGGAGCGTCAATCACGTAATTTAACCCGAGATGGATGTCTCCAAGCAGTGATACGGTCTAAAGAAGGTTGGAGTTACCGAAGAATTGGTCATCGGTTTAAGGTCTCCCACACATCCGTATCACGGGTGTAACAAAGATTTCTCGAAATAGTTGATCATACTCGCAGACCAGGGCAAGGACGAAACCGGGTAACTACCCCTATTCAAGATCGATTTTTAAGAATTTCTGCTCTTCGACAACGTTTTGTAACACATCGAAGTCTACAATTTAGCTTCGAGACGTGCATGCTATACAAATTAGTACTGAAACTGTTCGCCAGCGACTTAGGGAATACAACTTAACACCTAGGATTGCCTCCCGAGGTCCTCTATTAACTGCAGAGCATCGAAGGGGGAGACTACATTTTGCCAGAGAACACGTTAATTGGTTAGAGGCTGACTGGGAACGAGTACTATTTACTGATGAATCCCGATTTTGTTTGTACAATAACGACAGACGTGTTCGAGTGTTGCGACGACCTAACGAACGATATGCTCAGTAACTTCTCACACACCCCATTTTTTGGTGGAGGATCCGTTATGGTGTGCGGTGGTATTTCTTTGACGCACGTACGGACCTAGTGGTCATACAAAATGGAACTGATACAGCTGAAAGGTACATATTGGAGATCCTGGAGCAATATGTAGTACCATTCGCTCCTTATATCGGCGAAAATTTCTTACTAATGCAAGATAATGCCAGACCTCACGCTGCACAGATCGTCAGAAATTATCTAGAAGAGGTAGAAATTAACACTATGGAATGACCAGCACATAGTCCGGATATAAATCCGATTAAAAATCTCTGGGATATCCTTGGTAGGCGATTAAGAGCGACACCGATCCAACCAAACAACTTACAGCGAGTGGGAGAGAGGCTAATCTAGATTTGGAGAGGACTAGACCAAAATGAAATACTGCAATCAATTTTAAGTATGGGCCAACGATGTGAGGCTGTTATACGTAGTAGAGGTGGAAACACTCGTTATTAAGACTTTTTTCATATTTTAGTCTATGAAATATCTTCTTATTTTACTTTTCTTTTCATTATTTTTTTAGAATTTTCCGTTTAATTTTTTTTCTCCTGTACTCCAACATTTTCTGATGATTATACAAATTGTTATAATTACAAATAACAAGCAGAATAAATCTGGTGAAGTTTTATTTTTTATTCTTTGCCTGTTTACAAATAAAATTGATTTATTGAAGTGGTGCGTTAATTTCTTGGAGAAGTGTATTTTTTACACCTTGTATTCTGTATTTCCTTGTTTGTAGATCTTTAAGTATTTGCCCATTTTTGAATGATGAGCTGATACCCTGATTTTTTGTTACCACTTTATACTTCCGGGTCAATGAAATGAGTCCATGGGCCACCCTGTCAGTGTTCAACGATTTTGATCCGCATTTAATTGTGAAGATTCACTTGATAAATAGAAGATTCCACCACTGTGAGCATATCGTTTTTGAATAGGTGTGTTTTTAGGAGCGCAGGTAACACCTTGGTTACAAGCTGGTACCTGGCTTCCACCAGGTTTCTCCACTACAATTCTTGTCATCCATTTAAATATAAAATAAATCTCATCCAAGTCCTTAGTTTTAAGTTGCAAAGGTTAACACATACGGTTAATCAAAGGAAATCAAGGGGAATTAGAAGTATTCTTGTTGCAAAGTTCCACCCTTAACTCCTATCTTAATTAATCAATATTTTTTCTCGAGAAGTTATGGTTCCACAATTATGATTTAATCAATGATGACTAATTAAGGTCAATTTCAAATAATACTGTTGATAATACAGTTCTGCAGACCACAACATATGGAACTCCTTTGACTTCGTCAATATCCATGTTTCTTCCTTACCACATAGAAGTTACAAACTACTACTTTCTTTTCTTCAAGGCGCCGTTTTTTATCAGCTTCTTTTTCTTCCCGATGACATTTCTCGTCAGCTACATTTTCTTCCTGACGACCTTTCTCTTCAGCTTTCTTTTCTTCCAGAAGACGTTTCTCATGAGCCTCTTTTTCTTCTAGACGACGTTGTTCCACTGCGGCATTCATATCTCGAATTCCCCCCATATTGGTCTCGTTTCTTGTTTTTACCATTTAAATTCTCGACAATAACTTCTTTCACTTAATCCTAATTCTGACACCAATTGTTACGTTTTTCTGTGGGTTAAGGATTAAGTAAAGTACACGTAGTTAAATTAATTTTATTTAAACACTCAATTATAAAAAAACAACTAATTCACTATATCAATAACAAATATCTCATATATCACTTTACAAGATAAACACTTCGCTATTCGCATGTAAACTGTCTCCTCAAAGTGACACCGCAGCTGATTTTATAGACGAACAGATGTTCTAGATATCGCCAGCGAAGTCATGAACGTCTAGTCAGTACTATCAACACGAAATTCCAGGAAAATATCGCGAATAAACCATTAGTACAACACCAGGTAGAATTTTTTAAATATTACAGGACCGTAATTACAGTCACATGACATCGTTTCTTTCTTTCAGGCTGTTCGCCCCGAACAATACCTAAATGAACCAGCTCGGTGGAAATGATCTTAAAAAAGTGAAAAAATAATGTTTTGTCTATAAAACATTTCTTATACATTCTAGAGAAAAATGATTCAAATAAAAGTTGTAGACCATAGAAAGTTCTTTATTTTTTGAGTTTCCAAAATAAAATACATAAATGATTGAACGTGATAATTGCAAAAAACCCTTATTTTTGCAGTATTTTATAAATGTTAACTTTGTTTTTTGCATAATGACATGTAATATAACTACTCAATATTCTGGGAACAAATGAGTTATTAGAGAGTTTTTGTGTAAGCAAATACGTATACTTAACGTATCTTTTTGACATATAAGCATGCGCATTAATGGTTGAACTAACGTATCTAGATACGTATTACCTAACGTAACGGGCTGGTACGTTACGTTCATACGCATCCCTATCGAGCCGAAAGTAATCGAATGCACAAGGGGATCTCGCCCGATTACCAATATTTCAACATCCACATTTCGTCAGCACGCGTGGTATGTGTTTTTTCACATTTGTGGTTAAGTATATTTGTTTTGATTTTTATAAATAATGGAAAGCAGCAGAAAACGACTTCACTTCAGCAATGAAGATGATTTGTTTTTGTTGAAGAAAGTCGTAGGCCAGAACCCTTACGATAATCCAGAAAGGTGGAATTTAATCCAAAAGCGAATAAGATTTTAACATTGTATATTAGACATGCTATCTAAATTAAAGCGGCCGTATAGTCGTGCAATATGTGGAGAAGAAGCGCATTATCTATGTCCTCGTCTTCTTCATCATCAATAAAGGCACCTACATTTAATATTGCGTCCATCTCCAAAATTAAAAATTGTTCAAAAAAAAATATTTCTTATTTATTTTGAATATTAAAAATAGGGTTAAGTGACAAGGACAAGACTGGCACTGACAACTTATTAGTTTATCACTAATTCGATGAGAGCAACACCATCGTTACGTTACGTGCAGAACTTTAACTCTCAATTTAACGTTCATCTTCTTCGATACGTTAGTTCTTTACGTATAAGGAGATACGTTACGTTAGGTAGTTACAAAAACTCCCTATTAACCTGTGCCAAATTTAAAACAGATTAACCAAATAGTTTATAATTTATTTCATTTGTTTATCCCGAAGAGCGATTATTATTTAAACAACTGTACTTGTCCAAACAATAATAAGTATTTTGTAAATTGCAATAGATTCTTTGCGGCTTCAGTTTTAGGGTATATTAAAAAAACTTCAACATTTTATTAATTTTGTTATTAAAAACCTGTTTGAATAAGAGCTGACTTTTTAGCTTCTAAACATTTATATACGTAATGTTGGGCTCAGGTTTCCTAAATTTCCATGTCAAAAAACAACTTCGAGATAGAAGTCAATATCATGAATCAAATAGCAGTAAACAATGGATACAACGAACACACAACAAATAAAATTTTAAATAAAAAACTACATAAGAGAGCCCTGAAAGTATTTCCACCATGAGAGAAAAAACCCAATAACTTCTGCTCGATTACATATACAGGCAAGATATCAACAAAAATAGCCAAACGCATAAAAAAGAAAAGAATAACACCAGCTTTTAGAACAAACAACAACTTAGGTAAATATATTAAGAATAACAAGAGCCAAAAGAAAAAGCAATTACACAGCGGTGTATACTAACTTAAATGTTTCGACTGCCCAAAAACTTACATCGGTCAAACTTTTATCAAACGTATTGAAATGTTTGATACAAAAACACTTTGATGAACCCAAAACAAATCTTTATTTGACTACATATCAAACACAACTGTTAAATATTTTACCTGCAACCTCTGAAATAAAATGCGATAATTAGCAATACATGAGCGTCGCGAGTGGGGTTTATAATTACATGGCCAATACATTACATCACCCCACCCTAAAATTCTACTTATAACTAAATTCAGGAACACAACAAAACTAAACTTCTAAATACTATATTTCAAATCCAAAACGTTTTGGTTCTTTTCTAGATCTAATTGGACGTCTATGTGGGATGCCTGACTCTTGGATAACATCACTATAATTTTAAGAGTCTAGCTGAGGCTCCCCACCTAGATTTCCTGTTGAGTTTGTAGCGGCTTGGATAACATTTTCCTCGTTATTTTAAATATGATTTTCCTCTTATCTATCGTGCATCGTCTCAGAAAATGTAATACCTTCTAAATTACTATTAAAAACTATTTTAATTTGATTACAATGTCTTTTCCACGTAAGTTTACTACCTAACGGATTTACCAAATATGCTCTTCTACCTAAAATTCGTAAAATCTTTGCTTTGCACCACGACACCTTGGTGTTTCTATAATCTTTAACTAAAACGATATCCCCCACTACAAACTCTACCTGTCTCCTCGCCCTATAATATTTCTTATTATTTTCTTGCGCTTGCATCAAGGTACGTTTAATTTGTGTTAAATCAACTGGGTGTGATTGTTGTTTTTGTAAATCAACAGGTTTAATTAAATCTAGACGCGTTCGCAAAAGCCCTTCCAAAAAATATCTTAGCGGGAGAAGTACCTGTCGACAGGTGCACTGTGTTCCTATATGTTAATAAAAATTTAGACAATGATAAATTAATATTTCTTTGATCAATATCTTTTAACAAAAAATGCTTAACTGTTTTAACGCTATTTTCAGCAGCACCGTTGCAATGTGCTGAAAAAGGAGGTATTGTTATATGTTTAATACCATTAATTAAAATAAAATGTTTAAATTCCTGCGATGTTAGCTGCAGGCCGTTATCGCTGACAAGTACTTCCGGTAAACCATAACGAGCAAAACACTCCCTAAGTTTAGCAATCGTAGCCATTGAGGTGATTGAAGACATTGGACAAACTTCCACTAATTTAGAAAAAGCATCCAAAATTATAAGAAAATTAGTTTTTCGTGTTTGGGCAAAATCTATATGCACGCGTGACCAAACATTTTGAGGAATGCTCCAACCTTGCACAGGAACCTTAGGATCTGCCTGCATGCTCTGACAAGGAATGCAATTCTTGCTGAGAACTTCAATTTCTGTATTTAATGATGGCCACCAAATATAAGACCTAGCTAATAATTTCATCTTAACTATACCAAAGTGAGCTGTATGCAATTCATTTAGTAATTTATTTCGTAGTTTACTAGGAACAATTACTCTTTGTCCCCACAATAAGACGCCATCTTCAATAGATATTTCATTTCGTTTAAGGAAGTAAGGTTTAATTTCTAATTCAACATTTTTTGGTCATTTGGTCATAACATATTTAGTTACACGAGACAAAATCGTATCTAATTCTGTTTCTTTCATTATCTCATTCACATTAATAGGAATTTCTTCGCTTTCTACTAAATAATTTAAATTAACAGTTCCCTCTATATTAAACTTAGAAGAATCTAGCCTTATCGACTTATTTGAAGGCAATCTACTTAAAAAGTCTGCTACATTTTTTTGTGTTGATACATGCTTTATAATAAAATTGAAACCGCTTAAAAATACTGCATATCGCTGCAATCTATTGGCCGCCGTAACCGGTATCCCATTTTTAGGGCCAAAAATGGATACTAACGCCTTGTTATCTGTGATTAAATTGAACTTCTTCCCATATAAATATTGGTAGAAACGTTTGATTCCCCACACTATAGCCGTTGCTTCTTTATCTAGAGTCGAATAAGCCTTTTCGGTATCGCTGAGCGTTCTACTAGCAAAATAGATTGGTTTCTCGCTACCATCTTTAAAACCATGCGAGAGAACAGCTCCGATCCCATAATCTGAACTATCAACCGTCAAATTTAATTCTAAGGTTGGATCGTAATGAACTAATACTAGATCTGAAGCTAACATTTGTTTAATAGTGTCAAAAGCTAATTGACATTCTTCATCCCAGTGCCAAACTACATTTTGTTTTAAAAGCTTATATAAACAATGAACAATGTATGGGAGATTTGGAATAAATCTATTATAATAATTTATACTTCCCAAAAACGCTTTTAGTTGTGTCACATTTGTGGGTTCTGTTATTTCCTCAATAGCCCGAATTTTATCTTGACTTTTATGCAATCCCCTTTTATCAATTATAAATCCGAGATAAGATACTGATTCCGCGAAAAACGTACATTTTTCTTTTTTTACTGTATGACCACATTCTTGTAAAATCGCTAAAACTTTACACAAATTCTTAGTGTGTTCTTCCTTATTCCTTCCTGTAATTAGAATATCGTCTAAAAAAATAGATATACTTGGCATATTAAATTATACTTGAAATATTTGTTCCATAATACGTTGGAACTGGGATGGACCTGATACAATTCCATACGGTAGACGATTAAATGCAAATAATCCCTTATGAGTACTAATAACCGTATATTTCCGAAAATATGGATGAATCACAACTTGCTGATAAGCTTGACTCAGGTCAATTTTAGAAAACTCTTGACCCCCCTGTAACTTAGCAAATAAATCATCGATCCGTGGTAATGGATATTTATCCGCTTCGATAAAAGGATTGATAGTTATTTTAAAATCACCACAAATCCTAACACCACCATCATTTTTTAAAATCGGTACTATGGGTGTTCCCCATTCCGAAAATTCAACTGCAGATATAATGTCCTCCTGGACCATTTTATCTAATTCCATCTCTACCTTGTTTCTTAAAGAAAAAGGAACCACTTTGGGTTTAAAAAATTTAGGTCTGGCATCTGGTTTAATATTAAATTTTAACTGAAATTTATTAAATGGGCCCAATTTGTCAGAAACTACAGTGGGAAAATCTTTCATCAACCATCCCATTATTTCATTATTTTTATCTGCTTCCATAAAATTTAATTCCCTGAAACCCATATTATAACACCTAATAAAATTTCTACCTAGTAAGGCTGGAGTTTCTCGATGCATAACATAAAAATCCAAATTATTTGTTTGTTTTCAAAAAGTTACTGGTAAGTTAATTTTGCCTTTAGGATGAACCTTGCCTCCCGAAAAATTAACTAACGATACATTAACCTGAGATAATGGTTGTGTATTAAAATATTTGTTATATACAGTGATGAGTGTCTTACCACCCGGCAAAATAGCGGAAAGGGTAGAAGATAGATTAAGTTGTGAGATAGTACGAGATAAACTAGTTTTAGACGTGGCTATTTGACTTCAGTCATAATTATACGGATGACCTCGAAAATATTTTATTTTAAATAATTTCTGATGTTAGAATAAATGATTGAATAAATTAAGATATATTATAGTAAAAAACATTAATTAGTAGCGATTTTAAATTATAAATCTTTAAGTTAGTTAATAATAAAAATAACTCAACTGAAATATTTGACTAAACTAAAGGTAGGCATGTTCGATCGGAAAACAATTATTGTGTGTGGAATTGGCGTAATAGTTAGAGACATGGTCTATTGACAAGAAGGTTGGGGTTCAATTCACACCAAAGATAAAATTTTTGTTTTATTCAATCAAAAAATAATAAAAAGTATGATACATATTAGGTAACAAGTTTTCGAAAAACTCATTATTTACAATTTATTCTTATTCCAATGTTATAAAATAGAAATACAAAATAATTCAAATTCAATTCCAGTTTTACAGTCTTCAGTTGTGAATGCAAAATAATCCGGTGAATCTCAGTGTTAATATCAATTCCTCTGTACAGGTAGATTTACAGTTCTCTGTCCTCTGTACAGTTTATTTTTGTAGAATTTTTACTTACTTAAACATTCTTTAAACGTTCTTTTAATTTTGAAGAATTTTTACTTTATTTTCGAAGTACAACGATACTGTTTTTTCAATAAGGTATTGATGTTTAACTTTAAACACTTCTAATACTAGTAACTAGTGACATAAATGTTTAGTGATTCAAAGCAAAACGATCTCTGCATAATTTCAAATTATTAAAAAAAAAAGAAAACCACAATGTGGGTTTTGAACTCTAATCGTCTGCGACGTCTGTGTCGCAGTGTCGAATTCTTACCACTAAGCCACGAAGGATTGACAATTCTGTGACAAGAGTGTATAAAACTCCTCAAATCATAGTAGAAATTATTCTTGGTTAATAATTTAAAACTTTAGATTAAATAATCACTATTAATTAAATTATTTTATTCACATTTTTGCTCTATTGTGGTTAATCAGTTTTTACTTCATGCCAAATTAAAAATGGAAATACGTCAGACAAACGACGTTACACATAATAATTATGACCGAGGTGATTTAGCTCGAAGCTAATGTCCAAAGGTGTGAGACTATCGATAGTGGTAATGTAATGTAATGTAAATTATAGGTTTCTACCGATTATTTCCCACCTCTACGAGTTTCATCTCTTTTTATTTCACAAGGTAACTATGTTTTCTATCTCTTACGTTAAAAAGCCGGGTGGTAAGACACTCATCACTGTATACTAAAAGGTAAGACAGAGACCGCGGCACCCGAATCTAATTCAAATTTAAACATTTTACCTTTAATATTAATATCAATATAAATTGGCGGATCATTATTTGATGATATACACAATACAGATGGTTCAGTTCATTCTTCCAATAAATTTAAAAATCTTTTTCTACATATCAGTTTTAAGTGTCCTCGAACGTTACATAAATTGCAGATATAATTCTTATAGGGACATACTGAAGGCAGATGTCTTTTAGCACACCGGAAACACTTTTGAACACTACCACTGAACTCACGATTATAATCCGAACTATGTCTCTGCATCCCTGAAGTTAAAGGTCTAGTCTCCTTAAACCGCAGTTCTTGTTGACGTGTTCTGGCATCCCCTCACTGTGATACTTCCAATATTTCCTTACTGCAACTTCCACTCGTTATTTGACGCACCTCTCTTTCTTCTACTGGTTCCATTTTCACCACACTTCTACTATCTTCTACTTCGTTAATGCCAGTTATTGCTGCTTCTTCAATTTGTGCTGTTTCCATAGCTTTATTAAATGTGATATCTGACTTCAGTGCAAATAGCGTATTCTTTAGTTTTCCCCTTATTATATTTTGAAATAAACATATCTGTTAATTTGGTTTCCAAATTATTTCCAAATTCACAATTACCGGCTAGTTTTTTTAAACGTACACTCCAATCTTGTATACTTTCACTTTTAGCCTTGGAAGCACCATAAAACTTTGCTCTTTCTACCCACACTAAACAAGTTTTGTTATAGTAGCTATCTAGGCTTTTTACAATGACATTGAATTCACATTCTTCAGGTTTTTTAGGCACGGACAAGTCGGATAACAAGATATAAGCTTCTTCTGAAAGGCTATATAACAAAATATACAATGTCAATTATACACGGTGAAACTATAATAGATTAAGAAGTTAAGAATAATGTGAGATTACAAATTAAGGGGTTAATTTGTGATTGAACAATCTATATTTTATATCCAAGTTATTGATGGCATATACAGTAAAGGAGTAACAAGTTTTAACCCATTAAAATTATTGTATTCGTAAAATACCGCCACGGAAAAGTGAAAGGTAAGAACTGTCTGAGCTTCGTTTGTTTTTTAGATTGGAACTTCAAATTAAAGAGCGCTGGCAAAATTTTCAATATCTCGGCTTCTGTAGCACGTAGAACTTTTATTTTTTTAAACTGGGGTAGCTCAACGAAATAATAAGAATTGTGCTATTTTCCCGGAAAAATAATTTCATAAAATTTTTCCGTAAGAAATTTTACTATTATATCGTAAGAAATATTTACATTTTATTACATTTAATTCTGTTATTTTAGTTTATAGTTTTTGTTTCGACAAGATAATTAATTTTATTATAATTTCATGTAATGAAGATAAGATAAGTGGCTAATAAGTATAAATAATATTTTTGTAGTTCATCCCTCACTTTTCCGTGACCGTATTTTATAAGTACCACCACTTTAAATGCTTGCAACTTTTTACTCCTCGGTAAATACTACCTATAAAATGTATTATATGATTTAGATATTCGTTTATAATCTATTCAATGTTCAGTTCTTAATGTTAATAAACAATGATAAAATGTTATCTTGGTTCCTATTGGTCATGGAAGGTTTTGTTGTTTGTTGAAAAGTGTGTTGTTTCACGAGCTTTTCATTGAACCTACTTACTAACGTGCGACATGAAAAATGTCAAGTTATTATAAATGTTTATATGCTAAAAAGTCAGCCCTTTTTTAAACTGATTTTTAGTAACAAATTTAATAAAATGTTGCATTTTTTAATATACCTTAAAAATGGACCCTTATAGAATCGAGTTCAAATTAGAGAATATCTCTAGAGTGACTGTCTGGACAAATACAGTTGTTTAAATAATCGCTCTTCGGGATAAACAAATTGAATAACCATTTGGTTGATCTATATGAAATTTAGTACACTTTAATAACTCATTAACTGCCACTATTTTATAAATTACTGCAAAAGTACTAAGTACTAAAGTACTAAAATTACTAAGTAGTAGTCTGTCGAAGATTTTGGACATTGTCGGTAACATGCTGATTAGTCGATAGAATGATGTCTTATATGGAGGTTTGTGAATTATTATTATTTGTGCAAATTTTCATTTGATTGGGAAATATGTCAGTGTGAATGCACTATTATATATGTTAGTTAACATGTCCAATGCTCTTGATTCTTCATTATTATCCCTGTTATTATGTCAAATCCAGGTGCTTTGTGATTATGGAATTTTTCTATTTCTTGTTTCACTCCTGATGGACTGAACGGTTTTATTGGAGGCGTTATAGGACACGCACTATGCAGGAAGTATATTATTACTTCCATAATTTTTTTTTCGACTTTATAAAGAGGGGGGAGGTGCGTCTGAAATCTTCAAAAGACATCTCAGTCCAGGACGCCGTCTGACTGAGATTCGTTCTTCGTACTCCCGGCGATAGTTCCCGAGGTACTTTAAAATGCCCTCTCGTACGCCGAACGCCTACCTGCTAAACCAGGCCCTCCTCTATCTCAAGCACTACCATTCAACAGCAACTAGGTGTTATGTATGGTTCTCATGTACGCATACACTTGGCAACGTTGCACTTGGTACACGGAAACGGAACCAAAAGTGACAGCTGTGACATGACAACCAGACATCGACAACACACTTAGGTTAGGGACTCCATGTGAACAAGAATAACAATGTTAATTTATATATCCTTATAAAGCTTAATAAAACCTATCGTAAGTAGCTTTATGTTATATTATGTCCCACAGTCCTAAAGAGGCATACATTATGGTGGCAGCGGAAAAGTGACGATAGGTTACGTTGTGTTAAAAGCCGGTGATTGTGAAAAAACCTATAAAAAATATACGTAAGTAAAGGAGCTATCCTGTGCTCGAATCAAGATGACAGATATTACTAAAGGCTTAGAACTGTTTAGTTTCCAAGGAAATACTATTTCATATGGGTGGAAATTTTGGAAGCAAAAGTTCCAGTTATTTTTAACAGCCTGCGGCAAATGTGAAAAACCAGACCACATAAAAATCACTATTCTCCTAAATCAGATGGGAGATGAAGGGCTAAAGATATTTAATCCCTTCGAGTATGAAAATGATGGGGATGGTCAGAAGTACAATGTTGTGTTGTGTAAGTTTGATACATACTGCAGCCCTCTTAAGAATTTAATTTATGAACATTTTAAATTCTTTAAAAGAGATCAATTACAAAATGAAAGTGTCGATCAGTTTGTAACTGCCTTGAAACAATTAGCATCAACATGTGAGTTTAAAGAAAAAGATAGGATTCAATTTTGGACAGGATTGTTTTGGGTACACATGATCTATGAATTCAAGAAAAGTTATTACAATGTGCTGATTTAAAACTAGCAGAAGCTATAGATATCTGTAGGGCTATGGAAAATAGTGCTGTTACTCAACGTGAAATATCCAAAGAAAGTGAAAGTGTTAGTGTTGTGAAGAAAAGAAATGAAGAAAGCAGACCTAGACACAGTATAAAGAGGTTCCACAGTAGAACCACTCTCCGAAAAATTGGAAGTAAAATCTGTAAACGCGCAGGGCGACTGCGCTTATTTCTTAGTCGCTCGAGAACCATTCTTTCATTGCTAGTCGCGTAGAAACATACGGGTTAACAGTGCCGTATTTTGCTTAAAATGAGTTAGTTTTATATTAATAAATATTATTTTTGTATTTTGACAACGACGTCTGAATTGGAAGTCGAAACGTTAATACAATTATTTTTTCAAGTTAAATTGTGGCTTATTTCCCAATTAGAATAGTTGATATTCGTTTAATTTATTAAAACATTGTTGAAATTGTTAAAAATAAGAAAGACGGAGAGAATTTTTTTATTTAAATTTGTGGCTAAAATCATCATAAAACATAAAAAGCTTCTCGAGACTATTAAAAAACTTTTTCCATTCATTTACGCTGATTTTAAGATTTGGTTTTACTGTAAAACCATGTAAAACTTTTACAATATATAGAATAAATTGTTATCTTTTCAGCAGTTTAAATTTTAATTGATGTACTCTTGCACATTACGCGATTGATTTGACGAACATACTATTGCAAAATTTAATTAATTTTTTGCAGACTACAACTAAAACTAAACGAATAATGCAGAAAACACAAAAAATCGCCGATATAACCAAATTAACCTACGAAATGTAAATAGTGACAAAATTTCATAAATGTCAATAATGTCAAAATTTCATAACAGTGGAGTAAACTTGCCTGCCGTTGGACGAATTACAAACAAGCGTTATGACGCGGTAAATTTGAATTACTCCTCCTGGTTTAAAAACAAAGTATAATGCCGTGAGAGCTTCGAAATTAACGTCCTTTTTATTTGACGTTTATATGACGTGTACAATATATTAAAAACCATTGAGATTTAAAACTTGCGCAATACCGTTGATATTTTAAATACCGTTGAAAAATATAAACATTGAATTGTAATGTTGTTTTTCATTTATTAAACCCTTTGTTTTTGTAATATTAACATTTAGTAAGAACAACTGGACAGTTAAATATGGGAAGTCGCATTGTTTATTCTTTCTTTCTTTCTCCCCTTCCTTTTACCCTATCAGGGTGTCGGATTTGGGCTAGCTATTTTAATTTCCATTTACCCACCTCTTCCATTCTTTTCTGTTTCCTGCCATTATTTTCAATTCCTCGAGTGATTTTTGTTTAAGTTTTCCCGCCTCTACTACTTGCTGTATCCATTTTTTTCTTGGTGTGCCTCTTTTTCTTTTTACGATGTTTTTTGCTTCATAAATTTTACTTGTTATTCTATTGGATTGCATCCTCATCAGATGCCCATACCAGTTCATTTGTCTCTTTGCTATTTTGTTCATTATCGGTTCCTGGTTGGCCATTCTCCTAATAGTCTCGTTGCTTAATCTATCCCATTTTGTCTTTCCAACTATCCTTCTTAGATTAGATGTTTCATCTCCATTGCGTTTATCCTGCTCTTATGTTTTTCCAGAATTGTCCAGTTTTCACTTGCATAGAGCACAGTCGGTATCACTATTGTGTTATATATTTTTATTCTTGTTTCTCGTGCAAGTTCTCATTTTCCCATTATTGGGGCTAACGCATAATATAACTTGTTTGATTTCTTTGCTCTATTTGTTATTTCCCAGTCTATTTTTCCGTCTCCTCTTCTCTATTATTTTAAAGCATACCGATAACAGACATTGCTCTATAGTTGTCGCAGTTTACATGTTCTTCTTTTTTGTATATTGGCATGATGATATTGTTCTGTCAGTCTTTAGGGATTGTTTGTTTTTCTCACCCCTCTTTATATATTTTCCATAGCCAGTTTATTCCTTCTTCTCCCATGTATTTTACCATTTCCGGTTCAATTTCGTCATCACCACCTGCCTTGCCTATTTTTATATTTGATAATCCTTCTATTACTTCTTCTCTACTTATTTGCTCTGGCTCTGTGTTTTCTTCGCCTTCATTGATTATATTGCCTTTATCACTTCGGTATCAAATTTTTTCTCATAACATTCTTTCCATACCCTAGCTATTTGTTCTGGGCTTATTTGTATTTGGTTTGAAGTATCTCTTACTGCCTTTATTTCCTTTCGTTTTTCCTGCCTTATGTGGCATTTTTTTATTTTAATAAATAATAGTAGTAAACTCAGAAAGTTTTAATAAGGCTCTGTAAGGTTACCATTGGTGAATTACCAATTTCGTACTTTGCCGGTATTACTTCCTGAGATCAAAACGCCGACAGACGAGTGGTTTTACTATGGAACCTCTTTCTACTGTGACCTAGATCTACAGGACAGTCAAGGTATGGTTCAAAGTATGAGAAGGAGCAGTCTACAAGCCACAAAGTTACTGACAAAAATACAGGTAACCATTATATTCAGTGTTATAAATGTGGACTTCATCATATTAGGGGTAAGTGTCCTGCATTTTTCAGATATCGTTCTTTGTGTAACAAAAAAGGACACTACCGTAAATTTCGTCCTGCTAATAACAAAGTCCATGAAATCAATGATAACAATAGTAGACGTAGTAATTCTGACACTGATTTAACTGATGAACAGGTGCTAGTGTGGAATGTTAATGAAATTAATCCGAACTCTACAGAATGGTTCCAAAAAATTATTATTAATGGTAAAGAGAGTATTTTAAAAGTTGATACTGGAAGTGAAGTCAATATATTGAACAGTAGTGATTTTAAAAATTTAAATATTGATTATAATATGCTTGAAAATACTAATAGTTCATTGTCTAGCTATACTAGTAATGTTATTAATGTTGTTGGTAAAATTTATATACCTTGCTCTTTTAAGAACATATTTAAAGATTGTCTGTTCTATATTTTAGATAATGATAAACAAAAATCTCTATTAGGCCTAAAGGCAGCAAGAGACTTTAAAATTGTTTGTGATAAGCCTAGTGTTAGTATGATAGACAATGAAACAAATCATATTATAAATAGTTATAAGAGCATTTTTTCAGGTGTAGGAAAGGTCAACAGGTATTGTTATGAATTTATTAATTGTTATGTCTTTATTTAATTTATAATTTATTATATTGTTCTTATTTTAATTTATTAAAAAGCACGATAATTTATATCAAGAATTTATTTGATTAATAATTACATAATTTATGTATCTGAACGCTACAAATTAAATCGCGACCGAGAATCTTCAAAACTAACCGTTCCTCCATATAAAATGTTTCATTTATATACATAAACTGCCGTTATCTCGAAAAGACGACAATCCTCTCGACCAGACTGAGCTGCGAAAATGATAACGGCAAACTGGTTTTCACATCGACTTGTCTCCAGAAGTTTCGAACTGTTGTTTTTATAACAAAGGGTGTTGTCAGGTAGGCATTATCTAGAAAATACTCGAATGAATAAGCATATTAGTGATAAACATGTTTACCGTTCTGAGTCATACGACACGTCACCATCTATCGTAACATTGCCCCCTCTTAAAAGAGGGTTCCTCCTGGAACCTTGTCGGGACTGGAACTGGAACGGTATGCAGGTATCGGCAACTGGACCCTCTTTTACAACTTCCAGTTGTATAAAAATGACAAGGGACGGTTTTCTCTCCGCACCAGTAACTATGCGGATTGCAACAGACTAACACCTGGACTTCGGTGTCTTTAAAGATCTCCTCCACCATACTTCGGATAACCCTCCAATCTAATTGGCGGCACTCTAACTTTGGCATGGCTAACTTTTGCAGGTCGGACTCTAGTACGTGCTCTCTCAATTGAAGTTAGGCTTCCCATATATCTCGGTAGGTAGGTTGGTCACGGGCAGTGTCTTTTGTTACCAGGTAGAAAAGGTAACGTGATATTTCTTGGAGTTTCAAGGCTTTCCCAGGAGCTGGTACTTGACATTAAAGTTTTGCAACTCGACCGAACTTCCTTAGAAAGACGGATGCCAACCCTGGTGTGTCTTTGATACTGGCCGGGATGGTAAGGGCCAGCGAGTAGTCATCGGGGAGCGCGAGTAGATCTTGCTTTTCTTCAGTGGTAACACCATATCTTGCTTTACCGGTACCTCCATAGGCACCCATGAATTCCTCAAACGTGAGGTCAAACACATCTTGGACTTGGTTTACTTCCACTCCTTCATCTACGTCGTGGTCACCTTCGAAAGACGCCAGCCGGTTATGATGTACTATCATCGGCTTTCCCCTCGGAATCTTGCTTATTCGGTAGATGACATCGTTGATTTTCTCCATGATGAGGTATGGACCTTCCCAAAACTGCTGCAATTTGGGAGAACAACCTTTTCGCTTCTTGGGATTATACAGCCAGACTTTGTCGTTCTTCTTAAAGCAACCCTTTTCGGCTTGTGTATCGTACCGTTTCTTCATTCGGTCGCTAGCGATCTGAAGGTGGGAACGGACCAACTCATGTACATTGTCCATTCTTCTTCGTAATTCGATCACATAATCTTCACCTGCTACATCTTCTCCAGGTCGACACCCAAACTCTAGATCACAAGGTAGTCGCATCTCGCGTCCGAATAGGACTCTGGCTGGTGTCTGGCCTGTCGATTTGTTAACAGCAGACCTGTAGGCCATTGTGAAGAACGGAAGATATTGGTCCCAGGCTCGCTGATGATCGGACACCATCTTTGTCAAATACTTGCCAACTGTCCTATTCATCCGTTCTACCATACCATCAGATTGCGGATGATATGCTGTAGTTCTTGTTTTCTCCATGCCTAGTCTATCACATATTCCTTGGAATAGATCGCTTTCGAAGTTCCTGCCTTGGTCACTATGGATCTCCAAAGGCACTCCAAATCGGCTGATATATTCTTGGATCAACTTATCTGCAACGGTGGCGGCCTTTTGGTCTGGAAGTGCGTAAATCTCGACCCACTTGTCATGTACATGTACTTGTCCCCATTTTCACTTTCTGGAAATGGCCCTACAATGTCCAAAGCTATTCTTTCAAACGGGCTTCCAACATTATATTGTCTCATAGGAGCTCTCCTTTTTCGGTAAGGCCCGTTACTCGTAGCACAAATAGTACATTTCTTACACCAGTCTTTTACGTCGTCTGAACTGTTCATCCAATAAAACCGTTCCCGAATTCGCTGAAGGGTTTTCTTTACACCAAAATGCCCTCCTGATGGACTGTCGTGTAACTGACGAAGTACTTCGGCTATTCTGCTCTTTGGGATCACCAACTGTCTTCTCTTCTCTGAACCGTCATCATTTTCCAGGACTCATTTGAGCAAGCCATCTTCGATGATAAATGAATCCCACTGGGCCCAATACGTCTTAACTACTGAGCATAGGTTTGATATTTCTTGCCAAGGTGGTCGACGGTTTTCCTCTTTCCATTTTCGGATTTTCTGTATAACTGGATCTCTCTCTTGTTCTTCCCTTATCTTAGTTGTCGTCCAGTCGTCGTTGACAATCGTCGTTCTTAGCACTGCTGCTTCCTTGGATTCCGTTTTGTTGCAGTGGGAACACTCTGCTGGGCATGGCCTTCTGGAAAGAGAATCAGCGTTTCTGTGGCTAACTCCGGCCCGGTGCTCAATCTTAAAATCGTATTCTTGGAGTCGTTCGATCCACCTGGCTATCTGACCCTCTGGATTCTTAAACTGCATCAACCACTTAAGGGCGGCATGGTCGGTTCGGATTAGAAACTTTCTGCCATAGAGGTATTGATAGAAGTGCTCTACTGATTTAACTACTGCTAGAAGTCCTCTTCTCGTGACGCAATAATTCAGCTCAGGTTTTGAAAGAACTTTACTAAAATATCCGAGGACTCGTTCCTGTCCTCCTTGAATCTGAGACAGCACTCCTCCAATTCCCACATTACTTGCATCCGTATCTAAGATGAACTCTCCTTCTGGCAGTGGATACCCTAAAATTGGTGCTGTTATTAAATGCTTTTTTAAGGTCCCAACGGCATTTTGGCAGTCTGTATCCCAGCGGTATTCTCTTGCTTCCTCTGTAAGTCGCGTTAATGGCTTAGCGATATCTGCAAACTTCTTAATTAACCTTCGGTAGTAGGTACATAGTCCAAGAAAACTTCTAACTTGATGTTTGTCCTTTGGTACTGGCCATTTTTTAATGGAATCAATTTTTCCCTTATCCACGGCCACTCCTTCTTTACTGACTATATGACCCAGATAATTGACTTTACCTTAAAATAGCTGGCACTTTTTGGGGTTTAACATCAATTGGGCAGCTTTAAGTCGATTAAAAACGTTTTCTAAATTCTTCAAATGTTCTTCGAATGTCTCCCCCAAGACGATTATGTCATCTAAATAAACCAGGCATGTTTTCCAAGATAACCCTCTCAACACATTTTCCATAAGCTTTTCAAATGTCGCAGGAGCATTACAGAGTCCAAATGGCATAACGTTGAATTGCCACAATCCAGATCCTGTGGTGAAGGCTGTCTTTTCTTTATCTACTGGGTCCATTTCTACCTGCCAGTATCCAGACTTCAAATCCAAAGTAGAAAACAATTTACTTCCAGCCAATGTGTCCAATGTGTCATCGATCCGATGCAGAGGATAACTATCTTTCTTGGTAACGTTGTTCAGCAAACGGTAATCCACACAGAACCTCGTCGTTCCGTCTTTCTTCTTAACCAGGACCACCGGAGAGATCCATGGGCTCGTAGAAGGTTCTATCACCCCGTCTTTCTTCATTTCCTGAACAATCGTTTCAGCTTCCTCTCTTTTCGCCTGTGGTAATCGTCGAGCTGTTTGACGAATTGGCTTAGCATTACCAGTATCAATTTTATGCTTAACAACGGTAGTTCTTCCCGTCTTTCCTCCTTTCGGTACTAAAATATCACGATACTGCCGAAGAAATTCCCTTAATTTCCTTTTCTCAATCTGATTCAGAGACTGTCCTGCAACTGCAACCATTTGGTCGAATTTGTCGTTGGAATTATCAGATGTTGTCGCCTGACGGATTATGGATGTCACAGGTACACAAGTTCCTACTTTTGTCTCTTTCTTTATGGTCACTGGGTAGTCATTGACATTGATAAGTCTCACAGGAATTTCCTTAGCCGAAGTCACCAATTCCTTTCCAATTATGATTCCACGGCCAACCTCATCGTCGTGGTTCCAAGGCTCCATCATAACAGGTCTCCCTTCGTCCACAATTTCCTGTAGCCGCGCTACTATGATCGTTTCGCTTCTCGCAGGCACGACTGTATCTCCTTTAATGGCTGCTTGCACAGTTTTGTCATTATGTGGATCGTTGCCAACTTTGATTACCTTATTCTTAAAATCCAATTGGAATCCATGCATATTCATTACGTCCATTCCTAATATAACATCCTCTTCGATGTCAGCAACTATAACAGTATGGACAAACTTTTCTGCTCCAATTCCCAATTGTACCTGGATTTCTCCATGAATGTTGGCATTTTCACCTGTAGCGGTCCGAAGTCGCAACCTCGTTGGTAACAGTTTCTTACGGCTGTTTATAACTGTCAGGCGTATAATGTTTCTGGTCGCTCCGGTATCCACCAACAACGTATGCTTTTTACCATTTATTTCTCCATCTACATATACACTATCTTCACGACATTTCAAAAAAGCTATTAGTATGAGAGGGTCTTTGGAAAAGTTGTGGGTCGAAGCTGCCCCCCTAAGGCCGACCCGTTCTAGTTTTCCTGATGGTGAGTTTCTTGATTTGCGTCGTACCTAGGATGCTTACAGGAACTTCGTACGTGTCCTATTTCGCCACAATTCCAGCATCTTATGGTCTTCGTTTTCTTGTATGTCATGCTTTTCATCATATTAACGAGCTGGTCAAGTTTATCTTCATCTCCTTCCTCTTTTACAGTCCTAACTTTACTGTACCCGCCAGAGGCCTGCGTAGCTGATTCGTATTCGAGGGCGGCGGATAAGACATCAACCAGCGTCTTGTGACGAGCTAATCGTAGTGTTCTCTGCATTTCATGATCACGAAGACCATCAATAATCGTTTGAACGGCCAACTTTTCCATCATGTCTTCGGGAGCTGTTGGATAAGCGTATCGTACTAATCTGGCAATATCTACCTCATATTCTTGAAGAGCCTCATCTTTCTTCTGTCTACGATTTTTAAACTGCGACTGATATACATGCTCCAAATGTTCGTGGCCATATCGCATATTTAACCTCTTCTTGAGTTGTTCGAAATCATCGGTCTTCTCTACGGCTATGGTCTAAAGCACATCTAAGGCATCTCCTCGAAGAGCGATAGTCAGGTTTACAGCCTTTTCTTTTTCAGACCATCCATTCGCTCTTGCAGCTGATTCGAACATGTTTCATGTAGTTGTTCCATGACGATTTTCCGTCGAAAGTTGGGACTTTCACATGGACAGAACCTCCACTTCCTTCAAATTTCGGCCGTATTTCCAACTTACATTTCGTCTCGTCTTCTTTTGTCTCTATTGTAATCGGGTTGTTTCCTCTCTCCGCTTCCCCTGTTTCTTCCATCTTCCTTTCCATCTCTTTCATATTTTCTTCGAAGGCCGACATATCGGCAGCAACTTGGTTTTTTAACGAAGATATTCTATCGTCGAGGGCAGACATCTCAGATGTTACTTTAGAAATGTTAGCAGAAACTTTACTTTCCAGAGACAAAATCTCGTTAGAAACTTTGTTTTCTAATGACGCGATGTCACCAGAAACTTTGGCTACATCTCCAGAAACTTTGGCTACATCAGAAGAAACTTTCGAAATATCGTCAGAAACTTTGTTCTCCAATGATGCGATGTCACCAGAAACTTTGTTCTCTAGTTTCGAAATCGACGAGATGACAGCATCTTCGAATATATAAGTTTCTGGATTAAAACCTTCTTCCTCCAAAGCGTCTTTTAGTCTTTGGACTAACTCAGCCTTTTTTCCGGTAGAAGCTAATTCTCTATCCTCGAGATGTCTTCTTAAATTCGTCACTGTGAGCTCATAAATCGTAGCCATTTTCACAATTTAAAAATATTCACTTCGGAACAACACTTGTTATGATTACTATAAGTCTAATTTACTTTGATCCCACTTCTGACACCATTTGTTTTGAATTTATTAATTGTTATGTCTTTATTTAATTTATAACAAATTGGTGTCAGAAGTGGGATTACGTAGAAAATACTCGAATGAATAAGCATATTAGTGATAAACATGTTTACCGTTCTGAGTCATACGACACGTCACCATCTATCGTAACAGTATTTTAATATAACTTTATCTAGTGATGCAGTGCCATTCATAAGTAGGACACGAAAAATTTCACTGTCTATAAGGAGTCAAGTTAAAGATAAACTTGATTATATGGTACGTAAAAACCTTATCGTACCAGTTAGTGAACCCACAGAATGGCAAAATCCTATTATAGTTGTTCCGAAAAATAAGGGATCTGATATTACAATATGTATGGATCCTGTGTATCTAAATAAATATGTTAAAAGAGAAAGGTTTCCAAGTCCTACTCAAGATACTTTATTTGCTAAGCTGTCAGGGGCTAATTATTTCACATTATTAGATGCATCATCTGCTGTTCTTCAGTTGCCTTTGAATTATGAAAGCTCACTTTTATGTACTTTTACTACACCTTTTGGTCGTTATAGATATCTGAGATTACCATATGGCCTTACCTGTGCACCTGAAATTTTTCAAAAATATATGTCTGAACTTTTAGATAGTGTATCAGGAACAATAACGTATTTTGATGATATTTTGGTTTTTGGATGTTCTAAAAGTAAACATGATAAACATTTGAAATGTGTTTTAGAAAAAATTAAACAGAGTGGCTTAACTTTGAATTTAGGGAAATCTAAATTTTGCTAAACAAAAGTAAAATTTTTAGGTCATCAGATTAGTAATATTGGCAGTTCACCTGATCATGATAAAACAGAAGCTATTACAAAAATGACATCACCAAGTAATCGAAAAGAATTACAAAGTTTTTTGGGAACCATAGTATATCTTGAAAAATTTATACCAAACCTATCAGAACACACTAGTCCTCTAAGATGTTTACTTCTAGTAAAAATGAGAGGCATTGGGGACATAATGAACAGGCATGTTTTGAGAAATTAAAGAATCTTGTTTGAAAGGTTTGAAAACCTCCAGAAGTGGTAGAGTCATTCGCCCTCCTGATAGATTTAACTATTGATATATTTATGAATTATTGGTGTTTATGTACTTATGATATATTATGTGAATTATTTTTAGTTTATTTTGTTTTTATTAAAGGGGACGTGTTATGTATGATTCTCATGTACGCATATACTTGGCAACGTTGCACTTGGTAAACGGAACCACAAGTGACAGCTGTGACATGACAACCAGACATCGACAACACACTTAGGTTAGGGACTCCATGTGAACAAGAATAACAATGTTAATTTATATATCCTTATAAAGCTTAATAAAACCTATCGTAAGTAGCGTTATGTTATATTATGTCCCACAGTCCTAAAGAGACATACATTACAGGAGGCTCCCTGTCTCATTCCAGGTAGCGCGTAGAAAGTCTTCATCGCTCCTAGTACGGTATCACTCCCAGACGGGCATTTCCTCCTTCCATACAGTCTGACTCACGCATTCTAACTCATATAGTCTGACCCACTTTTCTAGCTTCAACTTCCAGCATCTTTCACTCTTACCTTTGCCGTTGGTCCAGCTCTCTTTCTTCCTCTTCTTTTTTATTGATCACTGCACGGATATAGTTGTGTATGCTAGTCCAACCTGATATACAGGGTGTTTCAAAAAAAGGTAACCCCGTTTCTAGGGTAGGTAAAAAACTGAAAAATAATTGGGGTTTGCTTAGTAAAAAATTTTTGTAACGCCATCCGTTACAAAATTTTACGCATTTTTTACGATTTTGCCGAAACTACTGGCAACATTGTAATGAAATTTTATACGAATATGTTTTGGAAGCTGATACATCCCATGAATTTGTTTTTATATCTGATTCTCATAGAGGGCGCTAGTTACACGGATCGTACTAAGTATTAGTCAATATAACTTTTTTAAGAGTATAATTATTCATCAAAATTTCAAGTAAACTTAAACATCATTCAATTTTACACGAAAAAGGTACTCTTGGTAAAACTCGATACTGTGTACCGTTTTCGGAATATTTTGATTTGAAAAGAATGAAGTAATAATTGATGCTGGTAGTAATGATAAAGTTCTAATAGGTATACCTCTATTTTCTCCAAGTGTGCTATGGAAATCTGACAGTTATTGATTGTTATGACGATAAATCAACAATAATTAGAGTTTTGAAACCTTGTTATTTGTAAAATCAAATCAAAATGTACTCAAATGTTGAATACACTGACATGTTATTAACCTTAGGCGAATGTTTAGGATGTTCTAGTGCAGCTGTGACAGAAAAGTTTCCTAGAAGAAACTTACCAAGTAAAAAAACATTTAGAGCCGTTGAACGACGTTGTCGAGAAACTGGGAATGTGGAACCAAATAAAATAAATTCTGGTAGACCAAGAACAACAAGAACAATTAATAAAGAAAATAATATTTTAAATTTACTTGATCAAGATCTAACAGTTAGCGTAAGGAATATAGCAAGACAAACAAATACTTCTTCTTCAAGTACTTGGCGGATACTGAAAGAACAGCAATTACATCCTTATCATTACAGACAAGTCCAAGAGCTCTTGCCAGATGGTCTACCGGCTAGAGTGGATTTTTGTGAAACATTGCAACAAAGGACAGTCCACAATCCAAATTTTTTAAAATGCATTCTTTTTACGGGCGAAGCCACCTTTACGCGACAAGGTATGTTTAACTCTCATAATGCACACTACTGGTGTGATGAGAATCCACGAGTCAAAAGGGTATCACATTACCAACACTCATTTAAAGTTAATGTTTGGGCAGCAACTTTAGGTAACAAATTAATAGGTTATCATATTCTACCTGGAAATTTAAATGGTGATATGTATCTTGATTTTTTAAACAATTCCTTATTCGAGATATTAGAAGATTTAATGCTAAACGAGCGAAGATCTTTATTTTTTATGCACGATGGAGCTCCACGACACTTTGATAGAAGGTGTCGTAATTGGTTGAGTAATCATTTTCGGAATCGATGGATTGGTAGAGGTGCAGAAGCTCCGATTCATTGGCCTCTTCGGTCATGCGATTTTAACCCTTTGGACTACGCAGTTTGGTCGTATATTAAGGAAAAAGTCTATGCTACAGAGGTAAATTCACGCCAAGAATTGGAAGAAAGAATTCAACGTCAATTTAATGACATCATAGCTGATCCCCTACTGTTTAGAAGGTTAATGGAATCTTTAGAAAAAAGAATAGACTTTTGTATTCGCGAAAACGGAGGGCATTTTGAACACTTACTGTAATTGAATTTTATTTTATGTTCTTAGTCATTAATTTAATTTTCTTCTTGTGAGTTTTGTTTAATTACTAACTATTTTATACCAGCATCAATTATTACTTCATAATTTTCAAATCAAAATGTTCCGAAAACGGTACACAGTATCGAGTTTTACCAAGAGTACCTTTTTCGTGTAAAATTGAATGATGTTTAAGTTTACTTGAAATTTTGATTAATAATTATACTCTTAAAATAGTTAAATTGACTAATACTTAGTACGATCCGTGTAACTAGCGAACTCTATGAGAATCAGATATAAAAACAAATTCATGGGATGTATCAGCTTCCAAAACATATTCGTATAAAATTTCATCTAAAAAAAATCTTAAAAAATGCGTAAAATTTTTTTTCTTCAACGCCCTGTATCTTGAAAACGGATGGCGTTACAAAAATTTTTTACTAAGCAAACCCCAATTATTTTTTAGTTTTTTACCTACCCTAGAGACAGGGTTACCTTTTTTTGAAACACCCTGTAATTTCAATCATTGTCTCAATCATTTCTCTCACTGTAACAAAATTCACACCTGTCTCTCTTTCCATTCTGTTCCTTTCTAGTATCCATCTGTTGCCATCTAACATCGTATGTGTCACCGTGTCCGACTGTCCTAGTGTCCACAGTATAGGCATTCATATGTGTCAGCCTTTCCGAACCTAGAGAGGTAGGCCCTAAAATACCCGTGTCCTGTGAGCACTTGCGCCAGGAAATAATCCAGTCGCCTGTGGCCACAGTCCACCCAATCTCTTATGTTCGGGATCAGCATTTTCGTCCACTTAACCACATCCTCCGTGTTGTTTCATTCTTCTAGCCATATTTCAATTGACCTTTTGCTTTCCTGTCTTCTCACGGCCATAGTAAGGTTTAGACCTCTCATAGAGCTCTTTTCTTTCCACCGCCAAAACATGCAACGGAACACATCCGGTGTTCTGTCCACTTGTGTCATGAACCTTTTATAGGCCGTTGTCTCTAGCGCCTCGCTCCAGACTGGTGCCGCGTAGAATACGATCGACTGTACAACACCGTGTAAGACCCTCCTCCTTTCAGATTTGGGTCCCCCTATGTTGGGTATCACCCTCCCTAATGCAGCTAGCACTATTCGCAGCCTTCCGGACCACCTCCCGCGCGTGCTCCCCTCATTTTCCATACTGGTGCAATGTGACTCCTAGGTACTTTACTTGTTTCTTGGGTGTTAGATATGTTCCCGCATATTGTAATTCAACACTTTGCCTGTTCTCGATTTTAGCCAAGACATTCTCTCTCCTCCATTGCCTTCATTACCTCGTTCCATTGCAGCGTATTGAATGCATTTTTAACATCAAACAACAGCAGGGCCGCCCAGCGATGTTCATCCCCTCTGTTGCGCAATGCTTCGAGTACACTCACGATTGCATCAATCGTGCTTTTCCCTTTACAAAAATAAAATTGCCTTCGAGATAAACCACCTGACCTCTCAATCATGTCGTCTATGCGTACTCGCAGCATCCATTCATACAGCTTACTGATGCATGGAAGAAGACAGATGGGGCGATATTTTTCCCTAGCCTTGGGGATCAGTATTAACCTCGATGTCCTCCAAGGCTCAGGAAAGGTTTGTGCTTTCAGCAGTAGATTCATGTGTTCCAGAAGCCACGCAGGGTCCGCCCGTCCTAGACCCTTCACCGTTTCAGGTGGTATCTGATCCAGTCCGGGGGACTTACGCGTCTTGAGTGAACCCAATGCCTCGACAAGTTCATCCATGGTAAATGCTACAGCCCGCTCATCTCCTTCATCCCTTCATACATCATGCCATCTGCCGTCCGGAAAGAGCTCTCGTGTTACCTCAAGCTTTTTGACCATAGGCATTTCGTAAGGAGGATCTCTATCCCTGACCCCAGATGTCCTCATCCAGCTTTTCACACAGCTCTTTCCAGTGCCTTCTTTTTTCTGTACGAATTTTCCTGTTAAGTTCCCTCTTTCTTGCGCGGTACTCTTCCTCGATCTCCTCGATGGCCTCAGGGTTGATCCCTGCTCTGCCTCTTGCTCTCGTTAACCTTCTTCTCATTGCTATACATTCATTTCTTAGTGCCTAGATGTCCGCATTCCACCAGTATGGCATCCTGTTGACATCTTGGCGACCTATCTTGCTTCCTTCTATTGCTTCTTTAATGACTCTCTCCAGGCTTTCCACCGTCGGTGTTTGACCCGACATTATGCTCACTCTCCATTTTATCAGCTCCTGTTGTGAATCAATTGGACATCATCCAAATGGAAATTGTTTGTGCCCTAAAAATCATAATTTGGGGTTAGATACAAAATTGATTCTATAATTGTCTTTCTAAAAATAATATGAAAAGTGAAAAACTTACCAATTTATATGGATGAAAGCCTTTTGAATGGAAATAATTCCTAGATTTTGTCTATAAATAAACATAACACAATATAGACACTTAGATTATCTTTATTCATTGTAAAATGTATACACAAAAACTTCCATTTGACATGACAGTTTGACATAGGCAGACAACAGGGATGTATTTAATAGAACAATTTAAAAAATAATAACAATTTAAATTATTTAATTTATTATATTTAATAAGGTATGTGGATAAAAAATTAATATTTAAAAAAATATTAAGTAAATTATTTATTTTAAAATTAATTTTGGGGCATTGAAATGATATAGAATATAGGAGAAAGAAAAATAGTGATTAAAAATAATTTATAAGTTATACACTAGATAATATTAGATATAAAAAGTATTTAGTTATTTTAATAAGTTATATATTATAAAATATATTTATGTGAGGGCATTTTTAAGAAATTAGCATATAATAAGTGTAAAAAGTTTTTTTTTTTAATAATTATAATATTGTAAATATATTTAAGTGAGCCATGTGCATAGGCAACCAGATATACCTACTCTGAAAGTGACAGACATTTAAATAATAATTGCGAATATAAAGTGGGGTTATTTGTTAATTTGAAATGTTTAGTTTACATATAGTTACGGATTTGAAATAGTGTAGTTTATTAATTTAGGTTGTTTAAATTTACACATAAGTTTATATTCTGATCTGAAAAGCCTAAATGTCAATAAAATTCTCGATAGAATAGTAAAGAATTCTCTAGAATACAGAATTTAACCTTTGTTTACGGTAGAACTTTCTCGAATATGGTTATGTCTGTGGATCGAAGATATACTTTTTCGAGAACATTCATATATAGAACAATTCGAATATGATTTCTTGCCAGATGATTCTGGAACAATGAAAAGATATAAATACTCTGTGATTTGGATTCAAAAGGTTCAGTCGAGGTCAGTCAGTCAGTAAGCGGTCAGACAATTAGTTATTAAGAAGACAGACACAGTTAGTTACAGTTAGTGATTAGGAAGAAAGTATAAAGTATGCAATAATCAGTGATTTAGTATTAAAATTTGATAGTATTGGAAAGTATATTAGAAGAATATTATTGAAGATTAAAAATTATGTTATGTATAAATGGTCATTGGATAATGGAAGAAAGTATTAATTGAAAATTAAAATTATATAATATATTTGGTGATTGGATATTGGTATATTAAAAAGAAGAATAAATATAAATGCTATTAAAAAGAAAATTTTTTATAATTGTTGCAAGCTGATAATTGGAAAAAGGAATTTCACAAAAACAAGGATAACCGAAGCTGAGAACGAAGACATTGAGTGGTGATTAAAATCTTTATTTTGGAGAACAGTTTCATTTAGGCATTCAGTGACAGAAAGGTACAAAATTTTGTTAATATAATTTAGTTAGTGTCATAACAATTTCAATTTTAAAGATAGTTTGTTTAAAATTTACATTGTCTATATAATTTAATTAGTTTCATAAGAATTTCAATTTAAAGATAGTTTATTTTAAATTTACATTGGCTTTGTTAAATATATATGTGTGTTTCATAATAGATATAATATATATATATATATATATATATATATATATATATATATATATATATATATATATATATATACATCCTACTATCATTTTCGCATCGATGCATTATGCTTTTACCATCAATTTAGCATCGTCTTGCAAAGTAGTATCTGTATATCGACCCTACTTTATAAGACCTTAATAACGTTTTTCCTGTACTTGTTACAAGAATTTTAACCATCTCATTGATTAGAGTTTTGATACCGTGTTCGTATTTTAAAATATCCGCTTTCTCTTTTTATCCCTTACTGAGTTAAATAAGTTTATTCCAGAAAATGTTTGAGTCTAAAATGATGGTACAGTGAAAATATTATATATATTTAGTTCAGGGTTTTACCGTTTATTCGCTGCCATTATATACATGAAAATGTATATCCCACTTTCATTATCAATCATTTTAGCATCAGAAATTTGGCATTGTTGTTGAATATAATATTACCCACAACGAAATAGTAAATTGAAGAATATATATATATATATATATATATATATATATATATATATATATATATATATATATATATATATATATATATATATATATATATATATATATATATATATATATATATATATTTCATCCACAAATCATTCTGGCATCATGTTTGGTTAAAAGTAACGGGTTATGATATATTGCAACTACCTATTGTATCTTCGCTCCAATTGGTCCAATTGCGACGTACAGCCCGTCAAATGATAGGATTTAACCTATAAAATACAATAAGACAGAAAAATCAAATATAGCAGCATGTCAAAAAGGCCTTAATTATATATCTTCGTTTCTATAAGTCCAATCGTGACGTACAGTATCTCAAATGACAGGATTTAACCAATTGAAAACAATGAAATAAAAAATTAAATACAGCAACATGTCAAAAGGGCCGTAGTCACGTATCTTCGGTCCTATTAGTCCAATCGTGACGTATAGTACCTCTAATGATAGGATTTAACATTAAGAATACAATGGTATAGAGAAATCAAATGCAGAACAATGTCAAAAGGGCCTTAGTTGTGTATCTTTAGTTATATTAGTCCAATCATGACGTGCAGTACCTCAAATGAAAGGATTTAACAATTAAAATAAAATGAGGTATAAAAATTAAATGGAGTAGCATGTCAAAATGGCCTTAGTTATGTATCTTCGGTCCTATTAGTCCAATCGTGACGTGCGATACCTCAAATGATAGCACTTAACGAATAGAATACAGTGACATAGAAATCAAATACAGCATTACGTCAAAAGGGCCTTAGTTACGTATCTTCGTTTTTAGTGGCCCAATCGTGGCGTACAGTACCTCAAATGATAGGATTTAACCAATCGAATACAATAAGATACATCAGCTTGTCAAAAGGGCCTTAGTTATGTATCTGCGGTCCTATTAGTCCAATCGTGACGTTTATGCGGAGATAATACGATGGTGGAGAGAAATTAAACATGGCGGCATCTAGTAACACCTTAAACTGGCAGCAATAAAACGAATTAACGCACAGAGGTGTGTGGCATATTACGTGACAGGATTTAGCGAATACCATACGATTACAACGTACATCTCTTTGCATACGTCCACTTTTAGTTAACTACTTAGTATGTATTCAGTACTTTGCTTTACGGTGTGGAGGCATGGACTCTTAAACAGAAGAATGTTAAAAATCTTGAAAGCTTTGAGATGTGGTGCTACCTCCGTATACTAAAAATAAGTTGGGTGGATAAAATTACAAATGAAGAGGTAATACGCAGAATAAATAACGATCCAGAAGTTATACTGAATATTAAAAAGAGAAAACTTGAATACTGTGGCCACCTGATGAGAGGACAAAAGTACACATTCCTACAAAATATAATGCAAGGAAAAATCCAAGGACGCAGAAATCCAGGCTATAGAAGAATGTCCTGGATGAGAAATTTAAGAGAGTGGTTTGGCTGTACCACTAACGAATTATCCAAAGCAGCAGTAAATAAAATTAGAATCGCCCTAATGATATCCAATCTCTGATAGGAGAGGCACTCAAAGAAGAAGATATGATAAACTCGAAAAATTTCCAACGTTCACTGTTAGACATATGCCTCCCGTTCACTGCACACATTTACTGCTCCTTGACGCTGTGACGAGAGTGAGATAGGATTTAACAAATAGAATGACAGAAAACTAAACAAGACAGTGTGTCAAACGTGGAATGCGTCGTAGAATGTGAAATATTAGTCGTAAAATTATATGATGGCCATAGACGGTTCTTTAATACCCAGCAAACGACTCGCTTTGTAAAGTTACATAGGCGGGATCTGTGCGAGAAAAAGTCGATCATTCGTTTTATAACCCAAAGGGGACCACAAAATATTCAACGTTAAAATGTGACATAATGTAACGGTATGACAAATCTTTTTTCTCCCACACGGGTGCATGCCTGTGTACCTATACAAGGGGAGCCGTGCATAACCTTTAAATTGATCGTAATACATAACTGCAACAAGTATGTTGACGACTTGGGTTAGTATATACAGTGCATTCCGTACGTTTTTTAAACATGATTAGGAAATTGTTGACTGGAGGCTATTAAAGTTCTTAAAATTTTTGCGGGTCACCTTCTTTTCTATAAATGGAGTGAATATTGTTATCCATTTAATTTTTTTCCTCGGTTGAATAATTCCTGCTGGTATTTGGTCTAAGCTTACTTCTTTTCCCCATTCAAGCTGTTTCATAGCTAATTCTACTTCCTCTTTATAGTGCCCTGTTCACCTATTTTGGTAATTTCGGACTGTTTCATCTCATATAACATAAAACAGTTGTTTCAGATATTTTTATCGCGTTTCCTTTTTTTATGGATGAATATGCTGCCGTTTTCATCTTCTACTATTTCATATGGAGCTACACGATTAACAATTCCAAATCAAGAAAACACAAATAACACTCCGAATTATATTATAAAACTAATAGTCGAAAAATGAAGAGCAAGAGGTAAATGACCAAGAAGCCGAAATCTTAATGACGAACACACATATAATCGACTAATCAGACAATTAAGATCAGCGCTACATGATGCACGCAATGCCACATTTGAACACTACATTAGTACATTGTCTAAAGAAGATCATTCAGTATGGATAGCAACAAAAACACTTAAAGAGGCCTGAACAACACAACCCACCAATTAAGAAAGATGACGTTAGTTGAGGAAGATCAGACCAGGAAAAAATGCCAACATTTTCAGAATACCAGATAATAATATTCCAGCAATAGAACACTGAAAACTTTTCTTTTTAACTGTACGCCCGTGGATGACTTACCATTTTTTAAATAACACTTAATATTGCACTTTTTTATTGTATTTTTTTCATCTTTCAAGATAATTCTTATAGGGATGTATTTATTTATAACATACCGTCCTATGGTCTTATTACGGCTTTAAGAATATAAGACCTAAATGTATCTTGTACCGCACTGCTAATTGAGAATTATGTTGATAAAAATCCAACAGGAATCTGAATGTCTATAAAAAAAATAGATTAATTTGTTTTGTGTATTAATTTAGTTTAGTTTAGTCGAACAAGAGTTGCAGTAAAAGATTTTTCTAAATATAGAATGTAAACCATATATCCAATGCTTTGTGAAAGAGAACCAGTTTATAATATTCCGGACGACGTAATAACACCTTATTTTAGAATATTGGTCGATGAATTGAAATCATTGTTCAAGAAACGAATTATTCATGTGCAGATGTTTTACTATAAAAACATGTAAAACCAAAATCTCGATTAAAAAATTTGCAAACAGTTACTCACGATGAAACTTAACCCCATTATTGATTTTACAAGTGATCAAATTGGTCGACACAAGACCAGTTTTAATCCTTACAACATTTAAACATAATAGTTGTATCTTGGTTTAATCAAATGAAAAGAAAAATTATACACAAGTACTAAAACCACAAACTATTCTCGATTATAACTTGGTGAAAAAGAGTGTTGATTTTAGTGATCAAGTGGCTTCTTACCAAAGCCCAATACGCAAAATTCTGAAGTGGTACCGGAAAGTGGCAGTGGAATTAATATTTAATACCGCATTTAATACCGCAGTAGTCAATGCTTAGTTGCTAAATAATAGAAAACGTAAAAAAAGCGACAACCTATCCTTGAGTTCAGACTGGAGTTCGCGAAGGCATTTGCAAATAAAGAAATGTTGTAACCCTCACGACCAGCTACACCCAAAAATACCATCTCAGGCAAAGCGATGTAGATAATACAAAGAGAAGAAAGTGTACAAGATGTTACAAAATTTTAAGAAGAAGCATGACTAGTAGAAAGGCCGATAGAAAAGTTAAAAAAGTTAAAACATACTCTGAAGAATGTGATGGCAAAACTGCAATATATCGAGTGTGCTTCAATGAAGCAAATTAAAAAACAATTTTACTTATACAGGAACTATTATTGAGTAAAAACGTATTGTGCCTCAAGTGGCCTTATAGTATTGGAAGTCGTAAGTTGATAGTTTCTAGTAGGTTTTTATTGTTAATTACCTCCGTAAAAGTGAGTTATAGTATTTATAAAAAAATGGATGTAAATAATATGCCTTTGACATCTAAAAAAGCTAGATGTGAACATAAACGTAGATTGACCACTGCTGAATTACAATCATTGTTAGAAGCATCTGGCGAGGCCGATGTGGATTAAATGAATGGTGGAAGTGTCTCTGATTGACTTTGACGAAATATTTGCACAAAGTCGTTCAGAAAAATCGAGAATTGCGTTTTGGAAAGAGACAACACAAACAGAATTTAAGACTTTTCTCGGGCTTATGTTCCATATGGGGACAATTAAGATAAACCGTCTAAATGACTACTGGAAAAGTATGGGTAACTTCTATAATAATGTTGACTTGACTAGACAATTGTTCATAGCCCATAATAAGAAATAACCGAATAGACAATCCTCACTTGTCAAAGAATCTAAAAAAACGTGAAGTGGTCTAAAAACTAAAAAGTCTCCTATTCAAACTGGTTTTTAATAAAAAATTTAATATGTTAAAGTTTTTTTAATATACCCTAAAACTGAAAGCGCAAAGAATCGATTGCAAGTTTCAAAATACTTGTAGAGTCATACTGTTTGAACAAGTACAGTTGCTTAAATAATCGCTTTCTGTGATAAACAAATTGAATAAATTGTAAAATATTTTTTGATCTGCTTGATATTTAGCACACTTCAATAACTCATCAATTGCCATAATTTCAAGTAGCTATATTGCCTGTCGTTAGGCAAAAAACAAAAATATTAACATTTATGAATTACTACAAACATAATATCTTAGAGTTTACGGTTTTTTGGAATTATCTCAATTATTTATGTATTTAAATTTGGTATTTATCTACATAAAAAACTTTTTATGGTCTACAACTTTTATTTGAATTATTGTTCTTTAGAATGTATACAAAACGTTTTATAAACAAAAAATTATTTTTTTTGCCTTTTAAGATTGTTTAAAAAAACAAAGCAAAATCAACTGTACGTCTTTATGAATTTTTCGTCGGCTACCCCTCATACTATTTAGAATTTAAATTTCTGTATAATATTTTTTGAAACTATTTAGCGAGGTTCCGTAAACTACTTTCTTATGGCATGGTCAAAGTCAAATATTATTTTTTTATGTGATTAAGCCATAATTATTGGTCGATATTGAGATGAAAATTACATTTTTAATTAACTAATATTTAACGATACGATTTCCAATATTTAACCTTGTTTATTGTACAAATTATGTAAAAATGTGTATACACATTTTGTTCAAAAAACGTTTTTTTGAGAATGATTTCCTGAATGGAAATCAAAATGTCAAACATTAAATAATTAAAAATGTGATTCTCATTACAATCACGACCAATATTTTTGACTTAATCCCATAAAAACCTAATATTTATCTTAAACTGTTCACTGATAGCTTTGATTAAACATCTTGGAAATTGAAATATGTAAAATATTCCCCTAGACAACTCTCTGGGAAAAAATATCTAAATTGAATAAAAACAACTGAACGTTGATATAAAAAACTTGTTGGTTGACCCCAGCCGCTTGAAACCAGCCGACCGGCAGGTAGATTCAATGTCATTATTTGAACATCTTCTTCTTCAAGTGCCATCTCCGCGACGGAGGTCGGCAATCATTATTCGGACAATAACTATTCGGACTTTTGAGACGGCTGCTCTGAAAAGTTCATTTGATGTACATCCGTACCACTCTCTCAGGTTGCGCAGCCATGACATTCTACGCCTCCCTATGCTTCTCTTTCCTTGGATCTTTCCCTGCCTAATCAGTTGGAGCAAGGTGGTTGTTTGTTTGGTGGTGTTTTGGTACAATGATGGTTTGATGTACAAAATTTAATACATAAAAAAATCGGATTATTGAAAAACCGACAACGGTGCCAAGCCTATAAAGGTGCACTAAACGAACATACACGACTTATAAATAGAAAATGATAGCATTTTTGGTGATGCTAAATTACTGCAACGTGAAAAGAGCTCTAAATGATAGCGGGATGTATATATATATATATATATATATATATATATATATATATATATATATATATATATATATATATATATATATATATATATATATATATATATATTATATCATTCTATCATTTTGGCATCGATACATTATGCTTTTACCATCAATTTGGCATCGTCTTGCAAACTAGTGTCTGCGTATTGATACCACTTTACAAGATGTTAATAACTGTTTTCTTGTACTTGGATGGAATTGCATTCATCAAGTAATTCCATCTCAAATTTAACCATCTCATGGTACAGTGAAAATATTATATATATTTAGTTCTGGGTTTTACCACTTACTCGCTGCCGCTATATACATGAAATGTATATCCCACTTTCATTAACCATTATTTTGGCATCGCTGTGAATACAATATTACCCAAAACGAAATAGTCAATTTAACATATATATATATATATATATATACATATATATATATACATATATATATATATATATATATATATATATATATATATATATTTATATATATATATATATATATATATATAGTATAAGTTTTAAGTTTAAGTAACGTGTTATGGTATATTGCACCTACTTATTGTATGTTCGCTCCAATTGGGCAGTTGTACGTACAGCGCCTCAAACGATAGGATTTAAGCAATAAAATTAAGACAGAAAAATCAAATACAGCAGTATGTCCTTAGTTATATATCTTCAGTAGTGAGTCATTACTCAGATAAAATATTTCGGTGCCAGATGGTAACTTCATTCTAGCCAACATATCTGTTAAAATTACATATAATATGCTCGGTCTTATTGTTTTAAATACTTTGTCGCTTGTACAAGCTATCATTATTTTCAACATTAAATAATTGTGTTTTCGTATCTTTCGTTGTCAGGCATATTTTAATTTTTAATTTAGAAGTAAATGTATATATATATTCTTTTTTCTGTCACTTGCTTTAAATATAGTTCACTTATATTCTTCTTACTTATTTATTTTTATTCGTAATACTTATAACGTACGTAATAACGTACCCATTGTTGCAAAACGCAACATAGGTTAGGAAAGATATCAGGTATCAGTGGTGGTATTTATCAATCTAAATGCCGCTTACGACACATTAAATTACAGGACATTTCTCCAAAAACTGTATGACATCCCCTTAGATAAAAACGTCAATTGTTTTATCCGCGTATATCTACAGAACAGAAGATTTTTCGTATCATTTAGTGGTAAGATGGGGAACGCAGACGAACGGTCTCGCTTGGGGTAGCGTAATGGCACCTACACTGTATTACATTTACACAAATGATCAACCGTTACCAGTAAATACTAGGACTTTCATGTAGACGATACATTGCACAACCAAAAACTTTTGTTGCTGAAGTGGAAAAAAATCTAAATGATGCCTTAAATATAATAAAACTAAACTACGAATTAATTTTAAGCCAAACCCCGAAAAATCTTAGGAGCGCTCCTTTAATTTTTTCCGAACACAGGCGCTTTCATAAAACTGAACATCCAGTAGTGTAATCAAATCCTTGAACTCCCTATAAATATGAATTATTTATAGTGAGTATTATGAAATAGTATAATGAATTTCCTATAAATACCTTGTAGATAGTTTATATCGCACGTTGTCAATCAAAGAATCTTATTTAAAACTAAAAGGCAAACTAAGGACCAGAAATAATATGCTCCGAAAGCTTGTCAGCTAAAAATGGAGCGCACATCCTTCCACCCTTAAAACGTAAATGCTTGCACTCTATGCTTTGCTGCCAAATATACCTCGCAAGTATGGGTGACACCAACACACACTTGTCACGTAGATTTAGTTATAAGTTAGTCAGCAAAATCATTAGCGGATATTCGTTACATCCTCATAAGACTCACATCCATACATAAGCTCTACCCTATTATAGCTATCACTCCACTGAATATTCGAAGTAGCTAGAGAACGATACAAACAAAGTCTAAAATCGCAAGACTCACTTGTCGTATATTAGCCTATTGTACGACGACTCAAATCGAGAAAAAACTGATCAAATCAACACATTTGCAAAATGTACCAGAAAAAACGAGTAGATTTTAAATTAAAGATAATAATTTTTTTAACGGAATTTGACAGAACCAAAAACGGCGTACGAAGAAATATTCGAAAGTAAAAGTAAATATTAATAAATGAATGATGCAATCTGTAATATTACAGCACAGAACAAGGGCAAGGATCTGATAACAAAACTAATAGAACAAATGAAGACATGTGTGCCATTCAAATTAGGCAAAAACGTCACAAGACAGCAATAGTTAGGTCAATACCTCACTCATATATACCAGAGTTCCCAAGAATACCAGAGCTTCTAATAAGCAAAAACAGACGATGACGAATAACAATAAAACTCCAAAAATTTTGACTACATCTCCAAGCGAATCATAGTGGATGAAGCACGGAACAATATAGATTAAAATATTAATTGTATACGAGCCCTAAGAGAGTAAACCAATAGAACTTAGAGTTAAATGTTATGAAGATCTTGAAAAGATGTTGGCAATAAAAATAACATATGCAATAATTATTATGGAAGATATAAATAGAAGATTTGGCAACGACATATGCACGAAGTAACTCTATGAAAGTACACAAAATAAAAATGGAGAACCCTTAAAAACGTGTGCGCATAAAATGCATAATCTTAACACAATTAATAGCATATTTCAATAACAAAGATCAATAAAAGTATACTTTTATGAAGCGGACACAAATCAGTGATATACTACATTTTGACAAACAAAAATTTTCACTACAAACAAGTATTAAACTGGCAAAATTAGCTGTGGAAAAAATTAATTTTATTATAACGAAATATAAACAAACCAGGAAAATTTGATGATTTGAAGGAAAAAATCTGTCAAATTAGGCTAGAGCAATAATTGAAACAAAAGAATCAAGTGGAAATAATGCGAATTAATTTGAAAAATTATAATACCAGCATAAAAACGGAAATAAAAGAGGCTCTTTTTAAAACCGAAATGAAAAAAAAAAACAAAATGCTTATATAAAATGAAGACCTAAAAGTCCGCCGGAGGGTTTGAAACAGATGTGAAAGAGGGCAAAAACCAAATCAAAGAATTGATAGAGATTAAGTACATCCCTAGAGAAAAATGAATAACATATCTCAGATAAATAAACGGAATAACAGAAACTGAGTTCCCTGTTCTAGCACTCGAACGAGTAAGACGTGTGCCAAGTACAATTCAAATCCAGTTTGCCTTATCGGTAGTAATTAGTGCTTTAATAGTGTAATTTCGGAAAGTGATTTCTGGACAAATTTTGTACGTATTGCTTTTATTATATTATTAAATCATATAAATTATATTTGATTTATACAAAGTGCATACCAGAGACTGGTTTTACCAGTCTGCTGGTTCTTGCTGGCCATCCAATTCAATGGATTTTGATACAAATTTTGATAGCAAAACCAGTTAAAGAAGAGATATAAAACGAGGTTACTGTCTGTATCTACATAAACAGTACAAATATAAACAATACTCCTACAGTTTCTACCTTAACCATGGCCTTTCAAACTGCTACAAACAACATTCCAGCAACTACATCTCTCTCATACGTAACCGCTGCAAAATCTACACCGAAACCATCTTCTTCAAAAAAAAAGAACAGGCGATAGTTCTCCACGCAGAAGAAAACCTTAAACTTCTAGACTACGTTAAAGCCATTGGTGATATCATCGTACCAAAAAATATTTCCTTTGCATCCAGAATATCTAACAATAGGATCTGCATATATCTAGCGAACTCAAATCTCGTTGATCAACTTCTGATGTCCCACCCAGCCATTCAAATCAGACGCCTCATTTTAAGTATTCGTAAACTTGTCTCCCCAACAAAAAGGATATTAATTTAAAACATCTCTCCTTACATTCCCCATGAACTGGCCGAAAATGCAGTGAAGAGTCTTGATTTCCAAATAGCCTCCCCCGTGTCCTTCCTTAACGCAGGCATTCCAGGTGATGAATACTCCCACATCCTTAGCTTCAGCTGTCAAGTAAATATTTTTCCTCCCTCTGATAATTTTGAGCTTCACACCTCTTTGTTAATTCCTTTTGAAGGCAATGACAATAGAATTTTTCTATCTACGGACAAGATGGAATGTTTCTTATGCAAACAATCAGGACATGTTGCTTCTAATTGTCCCAATACTTCATCTGACAACTTATCATCTGAAAATCCTTCTTTTTCTCATACCTAAGTCCCCCCACCGAATCAACGTCACAGCAACAAAATACACAATTTCCATCTCATTCTGAACCGTCTCCTTTCCAAACAAATCGATTGCATCTGTCTTCCTCCCCCAGAGAATTGCGAAAATGGAAGTCAGATAAACTATGAACTTCTCAACTTTCACAGAAAAGGCCACGCTCATCTGTATCATCTATAAGCGATAAGAACTTTTAATCTGGGGAAAACCCCGCAACAGAACAAACTATGTTTCCTCCCAAACAAACAGTTCCTAGTTTCTCTAGCCCCTCCAATAAAAAAAAAAGAAACGAAAACGAAGTTCTTCTGCCGACCCCAGTCTATCCACTGACACCAAGCAAGCAATACACGAAGCCTATAAACAAAACCCAGAAGCTTTTGCAGTCTGTGACCCTGTCTCAGAAGCATTCAAATTCACAACAAATATTAAATCACTCATTCTAACTTTGCAATCAATAAACCCAAATTTTAAAGAAAGATCTACAAACATCAGAATTACACGCTTAATTAAAAAAATTAAAACTAAAATGCATTCTGCAACAGATGATTCTGAAAGTATAAACAGTCTTGATAATTCCCAGGATGCTTGTGATAAAAAATACCTGTCTGATAGTTCACAAACCTCGCAAAAACATTCTACATATTAATTTCAGCCTTCACACTGATACAATGGAACTGTGATGGATTTTATCCTCGTCGTCCACGCCTTGAACAGCTTAAAGCTGAGTCTTCTCCTGACTTTCTATGCCTACAAGAAACAAATTTCACTGATAAGTATTCCGGACAACTTTACTGATTACCACTATATTCGAACTACCCAACTTCGTGCCAGTGGCGGAGCATTAATTTTTCTTTTCACTGATATTTTCCATAAAGAATTTCTGCTAAACACAAACCTCGAAGCTATAGCCGTTACAGCTCGTTGTCCTTACAAAATTACAATTTGTTGCATATACATCCCTCCAAACTACTGTTTAATAAATTCCGATAAGTTCTTGAAGATTTAACTTCTCAGCTTCCTACACCTTTTATCTTAGTAAGTGACTTTAATGCACATAATACTATGTGGGGCTCCGAAAACACATTTGGAAGAGGTAAAACAGTCGAAAATTTCCCTTACTTTCCTGGTACGCAGTAAACAGACTCTATGATAGTAATAATTTCCATATTCTCATCTCTGACCAGCCAAATATGCCCTCAAGAATTATAACAAAATGGAAAATCACTCAAGCAATTTGGGATCTTTTTAGAACCACTGTTAAGGGAAAAACCGATGAACTACTTTTTAACAATTATATAGATACAGATGTAAAACTATTAAATAACTGTTTAACTGAATCTGCTGAGGAATGTATTGGTAAATGCGCGATTGATCCTTCCAAGAAACCTGTTCCGTGGTGGAATGAGTAGTGCAAAATAGCTGTCAAACAATGCAAAAAAGCATTAAATAATTTCCGGAAGACCCGTACTACCACGGATTTAATAAATTTAATAATAGTTCAATCACAAAATATACTTCCCCCGCGCAAATGTGGTCATAGATAAGACGTATGAAAGGTCATAATACATCCAGCAAAATTGCCGCTATCCTTCTAAGCCGCTAATCTTCCTTTTAATCTCCTAGAATTAAACGAAGCCATATCTTCATTAAAAAACTCAGCAGCCGCCCCTGACGATATCCCATCAATATTCTTAAAAAATCTTCATCCAGACACACATCTCAAACTGCTAGAGTTATATAATAAGATCTAGTCTCAAAACCAGTTCCCAACGTTATGGCGGTAAGCAACTACAATTCCTATCAAAAAGAATGACTCATCTCCAAATCTTCTAGAATCATATAGACCAATTGCTCTCACTTGTTCACTATGTAACCTGTTTCAAAAGATGGTCAATAAACGCTTACTATGGTATCTAGAAAGAAGTAATATTCTTGACCCATTCCAAACAGGCTTCAGATCAAATCGAAGTGCAATGGACAACAATAGAAGCGGAGTCATAGCAGTAACTTTAGATATCCAAAGTGCCTTCGACACTTACAAAGACCTCTAATTCTAAGAAAATTAACGGAATATAATTTAACTGGTAACATTTATTTTTAAAATTTTTTAACAAATCGATATTTTAGACTATTAACAAATGGAAAAATATCAAAACCACATTCTTTGGACAACGGTTTGCCTCAGAGCTCAGTTTTAAGCGCCACCTTATTTTTAATTAGCATGAATGACTTTTCCTCATATATAGAACCACCAGTCAGGTACTCGATATATGCTGATGATATTATTTTTTACTGCCAAGGCAGAGTCACAGCTACCACCAGCTACAAAATGCAATAAATAAAATAGACACCTGGTCTACGTGTGCTGGATTTGTGTTTTCAGCTCCTAAATCCAAAGTAATTCACTTTACTAAAAAGCATAGACCTAATCCACCTTCTATAATTCTAAACTGACTTCGTTTACAAACAGTTAATTATTTGACACTTCTTGGTATCACCTTTGATAAAAAGCTTATCTGAAGACAGCATATTCAGAAACTTAAAAGAAACTGTATCCAAAAAATCAATTTACTTAAATCTCTTGCTAGCTTCTCTTTGGGAGCTGATGAAGAATCCTTAAATCCTTAAAATATACAGATCGTTAATTCGCTCTAAGCTAGATTATGGCAGTATTCTTTATATAGCATCTAGTAGCTCCCTACTAAAGTCTCCAAACACGATTCAAAATACATCTCTACGACTATGACTCGGTGCTTTCAAATCAAGCCCCGCTGAAAGTGTTTGAGTTGAATCTTCAGAGCAGCCACCACTCCAGCTAAGAAGGCAGCAGCTTCTACTTTCATACTTTGTAAGAATATCAGCAAACCCAAGTAACCCGGTAATAAATCTAATCAATCCCATAGAACCTCCCCCATCAAACGCATCCAATCTGTTTCTCACATTACCACAAATATTATCTCCTTTATTAGATTCCATCAACCTTTCCAATACTACTTGTATTTATACCCCCAAGACAGCTCCATGGATGCATAATCTTCCAATAATCAATACTGATTTATGCAGATTCGACAAAACAGAAATCCCAAACTCAATCCTTAGAACATCCTTGCAAAACATCCTCAACTTAACACAATTTGATGAAATTTTATACACTGATGTGGAAAAGAATGAAGACTGTTGTGGCTCCGCTGTGTCCACACTGGCGACGGCAATAAGCTCTTTGCGATTGCCTAAAAGTTGTAGTATCTACACCGCAAAATTATATGGAATACTCCAAGCAATAAAGACTTCAATCCATCCTACTTCAAATGAAAGCATAAAAATCGCCATTTGTACTGATTCTCTTTCCTCGATGTATTCCATAAGATGCATTTTCTCGAAAAACCTACTAGTCCAGGAAATCCACACCATCTGTAACCAACTATATTCTGCTAACATAAAAGTCATAATGTTCTGGACTCCATCTCATGTTGGTATATTGGGAAACGAAAAAGCAGACCAGGCCGCGAAAGCAGCATGTTCTTCTGACTTAGCCTTCAAAGAGGTCCAAATCCATACGGATCTTAAGATATTGATAAAACAAAAAATCCTCAGCCCATGGGCGGACCTGTGGAATAAAACAGAAACATAAGCTGCATGACGTTCAACCAACTTATCTCTCGTCAATATCTCATCTATGAACAGAAAAGAAAAATCAGTTATTCACCGACTACGAATAAGGCATACACGTCTCACATATAGATAGGTTATGGCATTAGAAAATCCACCAGTATGCCACTACTGTAATACCCCTCTTTCTAAGTTTAATTCAGCTAATATAAACAGTGCATAGTGATAAGCGTTATTGTTTTAACTTTTCCACAAAAAAAAATTGTTCATATACCTCCCTCTAGGTATTGAATCTGCGAGCCGAGCCGGACAGAGAGACTTCCGTACTAAGGATTATACTCTGTCCTCAATCAAGCAGACCCTGTGGGTATCGTGCATTGAATGTTACCGTATAGCGTGGATCTGCACAACCGAATTTTGCGAGTGGGTTTGACGCTTCCGCTGGATTGAAGTGGAAGCGAGCACAAGTCTGCGTGCGATTGAATTCGCGTATTCCATTACTTTTGTTAGTAATAATAATTTTTCTTTTACAGGCGTCCGCCGGGGAATCCACTCTTGCGGGATCCAGACGGGGACCTAGAGTACATTTTATTTTTATTTCTTTATTTTTGTATATACGTTGAAACTAATAGATTTATTTTTATTTCAACCTGTGTTTTACTGAGTCTGTCGCTTCAAAAGAGCTACCCGTTACAAACTGGCACCCGAGCAAAATTGAGTAAGTGCTAAAAGAGACCAAAAATTAATAACTTGCCGACAGATAAAGATACAGACTCAGTAACAGGTACATCGTGGATAAACCGCCTTTGCAAAGAGGAATTGCAGAGCGAAGCCGGAAAATGCGGCTTAGATCCCAAGGGAACCGTCGACGAATTGAGAGTACGTCTCAGAACCCATTTTAAAGATCGCGAGGAAGCGACAGGAACAATTCTAAGAAAAAACTTCCAAGGGAGCAGAATCCCACACACTGACCCAGGAAATTTCTGTCATCCGAAGACAATTACAGGAATTAACAATACCGAAACAAATGGGGCAATCAGAATTGCTAAATCAAGTACGAAAGTGGAACACACAGTTCGACAAGAAACATTCGGATGCAATAGAATTCTTAGAGAGGATAGACGAATTAAGCTTGGCCTACGAGATCGATAAACAAGATCTACTAAGAGCATTACCAGAATTGTTAGGAGACCACGCATTGTTATGGTACCGAAACAATAACAAAAATTGGAAGTCGTGGACAGATTTCAGCGAAGATTTTAAAAAAGCTTTCTATCCCAGAGATATTTGCTACAACTAGAGGAGCAAATCCGAAACAGAAAACAGAGACAAAACGAACCAGTGGATAGATATATCACGGAGATTCAAACATTAATCAGACGAGAAGGATCTTTTTCCAGAAACCAAGAACTCGAAAGGATATACAAAAATTTGTTACCAGAATATAAGCTTTATGCTCGCCGCCGGGATTTCGAAAACTTAACCGAATTACAAGATTTAGCCCAAGAATACGAAGCTTTAGAAGATGAAAAGACCCGAGCAAATCAGATTTGTCGTGGAAACTGGAGACGTACGGACCAAGCAGAGTACGATGCCAAAACGACATCTTTAGATGCAAGATGCCAGGTCACAGCCGTAAAAACTGCAAAAACCCATGGAAAAAGTTTTGTTCGCCTTGCGGCAGAAAAAGGGTTTACAGCAGCAACTGCTATTTCAGGCGTCAGGGAAACGAATTACAGACTGGAGAAACAAGGAGTCGTCCCAGTTTGTAAGGCAAGATTCGACTACATTCGTTTTCACCGTTACACAGCCAGCAAGCAATGACGTTCGACTGTTCGCATCGCTGAAAATAGAGCAAAGAACATACAGAGCGCTCATCGACACAGGAACCACTAAAAATTACGTCGGGGATAGAATAGCTCAGATATACAAGGACTCTCTAGATAGCTACAGCGGAAGAAAAAGACTGGCAAATGGATCGTCTATGTAGCTTAACCAGAAGTTGACAATTGACTGCGAGATCGATAAGTTACAAACCCGACAAACATTCATAGTAATGCCAGGGTTGACGGAAGACGCCTTACTAGGAGTGGAATTCCTCAGGAACCATTCTATCGAACTTAAATTCGATAAACACACGACCAAACAATACATACAGCATCAAGAAGAGACATGTAACACTTTAAAAGACTCAATATACGGAGTTAGAAAGATTCCTCAGAAAAGAACTAAGGGAGTTTGAGAACATATCAGGACCCACCAACCTAATAAAACACGAAATAAAATTGAAGAAAAAGTGCGATCATTGTCATTTTGGACTTTAGGATCTTTAACAATATATTTCAGGTAATTTTTAGTTGGAATAACCTAATAAATTATTATTATTATTATTATCAGATTTAGCCATACGGCTCACACTCCCTCTAAGGGGAAAATTCACTCATCCCAGATACCTCCGGTATCAAAAGGATTGAGCTCTGGTGCGACTCTTTCCGTGTTATCGAGCCCTAGGAGACTTGGTATGCTGGAGTATCTCCCAGAAATTTTCGTACATATCTGGACGTTGAGAGTAGTACAGCTTTCTGCATGGTCTTGTAGAGATGTTCATTCAGACCTAGCTTTTTTATGTTTTCTAGGAAGTTCTTTGGAATGACTCCAGTAGTAGAGAGAATAATAGGTATTGTCTGGGTACTTTCCATTCTCCACTGTCTTCGTATTTGAATTTCCAGATCCCTGTATTTGGCGATTTTTTCGTTCTGTTTAACACGAAGATTATTGTTGTTGGGTATCGCCACATCAATTAATGTTGTTGGTCTCTTTAGTTTATTAACAAGTATGAGATCTGGTCTATTATGTGCCACTGTTTGATCTGTGAGCACAGTGCGGTCCCAGTATAGCTTGTAGTTGTCATTCTCAAGTATACTCTCAGGAACGTATTGATAATATGGAAGATGGTTTGTTTGAAGAAGTCCCAGTTTGATAGCTATCTCTTGATGAATGATCTTTCCTACTGAGTCGTGCCGTTCCTTATATTCAGTTGCAGCAAATGCCTGACAGCCCCCGGTAAGATGTTGGATGGTTTCTTGAGCTTGACACCCATATCGGCATTTGTCATTTTGGACCTGAGGGTCTTTGACGATATATTTCAGGTAATTTTTGGTTGGTATAACCTGATCCTGAATGGCCAGTAGTGAACCTTCTGTTTCAGGGAACATCTTTCCTGATGTCAACCAATAGTTCGACGCTATATTGTCGACATGGTCTTGACTGACCTCATTGGGATGTCGCTCGTGCAGAGGTTTACCCATCCAGGTGCGCATTTTTTCGTCCTTAGTAAGATGGTTTGTGCGCATTTCTGGTTCCCTCAGTTTGATCGGTGTTGTATCATCTACTGCACAAATCGCGCGATGTAGAATGGATGTCTCAGCCTGCACCTGAAAATAAGTTCTTAAATTAGTAATTTGTTTTTCTAGTTGCTCACTTATATCCATAAGTCCTCGTCCTCCTAAATACCGCGGTAATGTCGTTCTTTCTATTGCACTTCGAGGATGGTGTTTTTGTGCCTTTGTGAGGTGTGTTCGTACTTTTCGCTGAAGGGTTTCTATATCCGTTTTAGTCCACTTAATAATCCCAAATGAGTAGCTAAGCGCGGAAAATGCGTAGGTGTTTAATGCCTTAAACAAATTTTTACTATTAAGATGTGAACGAAGCAGCTGTTTTACCCTTCGTATAAACTCAGTAGTTATCTCAGTTTTCATTTGCTTATGGTCAATCTTCCACGCTTGCTTTATTCCGAGGTATTTATACATATCATTTTCACCCATGGCCTCGATGTTCTGGTCGTTTTGCATATCGAAACCGCCGGGCTGAACTTTTCCTTTGATTATATTTAAGACACAGCACTTGTCAAGACCGAAGTGCATATTAATATCATTAGAGAAATTTTCTACTGTTTTTAGCATCTGATCCAAGTGGCTTCGAGTGGAAGCTAATAGTTTTAAATCATCCATATACAATAGATGATTAAGCTTTGCAACAACAGTGGTGTTATTTTTGATGCTAAAACCTGTGTCAGTTGACTTCAGTATCTGGGATAGGGGGTTCATCGCTAGACAAAACCACAGTGGGCTCCACGAATCTCCTTGAAATAGGCCCCGGTGAATTGCAATATTTTCAGTTTCGATATTGTTTTCACCCGGTATTTTGAGGTGAATTTTTGTCTTCCAGTCTGACATTATATGTTTTAAAAAGGTCACTATGTTATCATCGACTTTATATATTTTTAATATAACGTATGGTCCTAAAGTTTTGGGAAAAATTTCACCTGGTCTGATTGAGAAGCAAAATGCATTTAACAAAGAAGGCCATGGAATTTAAATGTCATCAGTTATTGACCTTTAATAAACAAAGCAGAATATTTTGGTTTGTGCTCTGCAAAAGTCTTATAAAATTGATATTCGTCGAGGTATTTATAATATGGTTGGGCGAATGTCGAAACGAGATATTGTTAATATTTATCAAGATCAAAACATAAGCAAATCGCAATTTATCGCACAATCAGGGAATGTGAAAAAGGGATACCATGTGTTAACTTGCGTAATAGTGGCCAACCGCGGATTTTGAACCATATAAGAGAGGCAAGACTGATTGAAGCAGCTAAGAACAAAATTGGAGTCTCACAGCGAAAACTGGCCAGAAGATTTCATGTTGGAAAGACTACAGTATACAGGACCCTATCGAGTAACAATATTATCTACCGGAAAAGAAGGAAAGCTCCAAAATACACAGAGGATCAATTAGGGAGAATTCCGAGATGTTGCCGCGCGTTAAGGCGAGTGCATTTCGTCAACAAGATGATCGTGATGGACGATGAAAAATATTTTACTTTGTTCAACTCTGAGATGAAGGGTAACGATGGGTTTTACACGAACGATTACGAAAATGTACCTGATGAAATAAAATTCAAAAGTAAGAAAAAATTTGACGACAAAATTTTGGTATGGTGTGCAATTTCTGAGGCTGGCTTTATCTCACAGCCCTACAGTGGTGTTGTTCGAGGCGAAGCCTTAAACGCAAATATTTATATTCAAAGATGTCTCTCTAAATTGCTTCAGTTTGTGAACACACATCATGCAAATGATCAAATAGTCTTTTGGCCAGATCTTGCTTCATGTCATTACGCGAGGATCACAAGGGACTAGTACGAAACTAACAACATAACCTTTGTACCGAAAGCAGACAATCCCCCCAACCTACCTTAGGCTCGTCCAATTGAAGAGTTCTGGGCAATATTAAGTCGGAAAGTCTATAATAACGGATGGGAAGCACAAAATCAGGAACATTTAAGACGCCGCATATATACAAAAATTAGAGAAATTGACGCCGAGGTCTTTCAAAGGATGATGCAACGTGTCAGGGGAATTATTAGGCAAATCGAAAATAATGGTCCCTTGTCTGTCATTTGAATTTTGATTTATAATAAGGATAGTTAAGTTAAATTGTTGAATAATTTAATAAAAATATAAGATTATTGTGGTCAAAGTTATATGCTCTTGAAATTTTTCCCAAAACTTTAGGACCATAAGTTATCTATAAGCTATTCATGTGGCACTGAATCAAACGCTTTCTTGTAATCGATGAAACCAGTAAAGAGATTCCGTTTTTTGATATATGCTTGGTTAGAAATGACAGAGTCGATGATAAGTTGTTCTTTGCAGCCGATGGAACCCTTAGCGCATCTTTTCTGTTGTGGCTCTATGATATTGTTTAGAGCACAGTGTTGGTTGATACGCCGGGCTACACAGGATGTGACCAACTTATACAGAGTTGGAAGACAAGTAATTGGGCGGTACTTGGTTGGATCTTGGGTGTTATTTTGATCTTTGGGAATTAAATAAGTTGTTCCCTGGGTTAGGAAAGATGGTATTTCCTGCGGAGAAAAATAGTGTTATTAATTACTGCTGATAGGCACTCATGAATACTCCAGAACTTTTTAAGCCAGAAGTTCTGAACGCCATCTGGTCCAGGAGATTTCCAGTTATGAAGCTCTTTGATAATATTTGAAACTTCTTCAGTGGTGAAGGGTTCGTAGGGAGCAGTAACGTAGTGTTGGCAGTTGTGCGCCGTATCTTCGATCCATCCAGCATTGGTGTTAAGAGCAGCTGGTGTGGAAAGTTGATTTCCCCAAAACTCATAGATTTCTTCTCGGCTTGGGTAAGATTTATTGGCACTTTCAGCAGTAGTATTGAGTTTCCTTCTCGTCATTTCAAAAAGCGTATTGTCAGATTTTCGTTTGTTTTTAATTTTGTATCTCCTTAGTCGGCCTGAGTAAACAGAAAGCTTTTGTTTTAATGTATCCAGGCACTGTTGTGCTGTGTTGTTTTCTGGATTATATTGTGAGTGTCTTGCGGTGGTTAGCATTATTTCTTCAGCTCTTCTGATTACCTTTCTACTTGTTGTTCCTCGAACATATTCCGTGATTTGACCAATGTCCCTACGTAATGATTCAATTTTCGTTAGCAGCCGTTTTTCCCAAGGTGCAACTCTGTTATCTGTCCCTCCGATATTAGTACCCGTCGTGTTCTGGTCTTAATGCCCATAACATTAGCAATTGCTGTTGCTGCCCAGTAAACCAGTCTCTGGGATGAGATTATTTCTGATAATTACCCGGTATTGATCTGCTACTCGTTGTTCAGATACTTGGATTTCCGGGTACTCTCTGCAAAATTCGGCATACAGATTTTGTCGATAGCCGATCGTTTCTTGACCGAGGTTTGTCACCTTATCATAAAAGCGCAAAATATTTTCATTCATGGACACAGTCCATTTCATGCGCTGCCTCGGTCGTCCCGCTTGAGTGAGCGCCGGCTGATGTTCCAGCGCAGCACTTTTAGCGAGTGGAGCTCTTGTTGTTGTTTGGCTCGCTTGTGGTTGTTGTTCTTATTGGGCTGTAGCTGATTGTATGACAGCCTCCTCAACACCCTGCCACCGACGTCCCGCATGCTGTCACGTCCAGCGCCGGCTCCAGACGTGCCCTGGCGATCCCCAGGCAGCGACCCTAAACATAAATTATTATACTCCATTATCATGGATATGCATTTTATACCTACTGCCAGGTGTCAGTTTTTGTTCCACGGCAGGTATCCCTGCTACTCTCTGGGTATCTGCGCTACGAATACCCAGAGAGCATCCCCCATTCGCAGGGGGCCGCGCCTGATAGAAGAACTGACAAAAAACTCCCACAGGTTATTATTATTATCCAGATTTATATATTATATCCAGAGCCATACGGCTCACACTCCCTCTAAGGGGAAAATTCACTCATCCCAGATACCTACGGTATCAAAAGGATTGAGCTCTGGTGGACTCTTTCCGTGTTATCGAGTCCTAGGTGACTTGGTATGTTGAAGTATCCCCCAAAAATTTTTGTACACATCTGGACGTCGCGAGGAGTACAGGTTTCTGCATGGTCTTATAGAGATGTTCATTTAGACCCAGCTGTTTTATGTTCTCTAGGAGATTTTTGGGAATAACACCAGTAGTAGATAAAATAATAGGTATTGTCTGAGTACTTTCCATTGTCCATTGTCTCCTGATTTGTATTTTTAGATCTCTGTACTTGGCGATCTTTTCGTTGTATTTAACACGTAAATTATTGGTGTTGGGTATCGCCACATCAATAAGTGTTGTTTGCCTAGTAATTTTATTAACTAGTATGAGATCCGGTCTATTATGCGCTACTGGTTGGTCTGTAAGCACAGTGCGGTCCCAGTATAGCTTGTAGTTGTCATTTTCAAGCATTCTATCAGGGACGTATTGATAATAAGGAAGATGGTCGGTTTGGAGAAGTCCCAGTTTGTCAGCTAGTTCTTGGTGGATAATCTTTGCTACTGAGTCATGACGTTCTTTATAATCAGTACCGACAAATGCCTGACAGCCACCGGTAAGATGTTGGATGGTTTCTTGGGCTTGGCATCCATATCGGCATTTGTCATTTTGGACTTGAGGATCTTTAACAATATATTTCAGGTAATTTTCCACTCTGCCATTATATGCTTCAAAAAGGTCACGAGATTATCATCGACTTTATATATTTTCAATATATCTATAAGCCATTCATGCGGCACTGAATCAAAAGCCTTCTTGTAGTCAATGAAGGCAGTAAAAAGGTTTCTTTTTTTGGTGTATGCCTGGTTAGAAATGACTGAGTCGATAATAAGTTGTTCTTTGCAGCCCATGGAGCCCTTAGCGCATCCTTTCTGTTGAGGCTCTATGATATTGTTCAGAGCACAATGTTGGTAGATACGCCGGGAGACACAGGATGTGACCAATTTGTACAAAGTTGGAAGACAAGTAATTGGGCGGTACTTGGCTGGATCTTGGGTGTTATTTTGATCCTTTGGTATTAGGTAAGTGGTTCCCTGTGTAAGAAATGATGGTGTTTTCTGCGGATTAGAGATAACATGATTAATCAATACTGACAAACACTCATGAACACTCCAAAACTTCTTTAACCAAAAGTTCTGAACTCCGTCTGGTCCAGGAGATTTCCAGTTATGAAGCTCTTTGATAGTATTTGAGACTTCTTCGGCGGTGAAGGGTTCGTAAGGAATATTATTATAATGTTCACAGTTGTTCGTTGTGTCTTCAATCCATCCAGCATTGATGTTATGAGTAGCTGGCGTTGAAAGTTGATGTCCCCAGAACTCATGAATTTCTTCTTGGCTAGGGTATGATTTATTTTCATTTTCCATAGTGGAATTAAGTTTCCTATAAAACGCCTTCTCTGCATGCTTAAAAAGTATATTGTCGCATTTTCGGTTGTTACTTACTTTGTATCTCCTTAGGCGGCCTGAATAAACGGAAAGTTTTTGTTTTAATGTGTCCAGGCATTGTTGGGGTGTGTTATTTTCTGGATCATGTTGTGAGTGTCTTAGAGTGTTCCGCAATATCTCTTCAGCTCTCTTGATGATTTTTCGACTTCTTATTCCTCGGATGTATTCCGTTATTTGTCCAATGTCCCTACGCAATGATTCAATTTTTCCTAGTAGCCGTTTTTCCCAAGGTGCAATTCTGCTATCATTCCTTTCGATATTAGTACCCCGTCTTGCTCTGATCTTAATGCCCATTACATTAGCAATTGCTGTTGCTGCACAGTAAATCAGCATATGCAAATATTCCAATGTATGAGCTTCCACGATGTAATTGGGTAGGACTTCAGTGTTCACAATTTGTAACAGCGCACCTAGTTTCTTACAAGAGTTTATTTTTGGTATCGATGGTCTGCTAAGAGGGTTCGTCCCATTAAACTCTTGTACGGCACGTGCCATTTCACTTACCAGGTTATCATGCAACTCGTTATTGTCCTGCTGCGTATTAACAGGTTGAGTTTCTTATATGAGAGGTTCAGGAGCCTGCTCATTACGGATTTCATTAGGGATTTGATCTACAACTAACTCTGGGTTATGAATCTCCCGTTCGACTTCGCTTCTGATGGTATCGCGTCTAGTCTCTGGGATAAGATTATTTCTTTTAATTACCCGGTATTGATCTGCTATTCTTTGTTCAGATACTTGAATATCTGGGTACTCCCTGCAAAATTCGGCATACAGATTTTGTCGATAGCCGATCGTTTCTTGACCGAGGTTCGTCACCTTATAATAGAAGCGCAAGATATTATTATTATTATTATCCAGATTTAGCCATACGGCTCACACTCCCTCTAAGGGGAAAATTTACTCATCCCAGATACCTACGGTATCAAAAGGATTGAGCTCTGGTGGGACTCTTTCCATGTTATCGAGTCCTAGGTGACTGGTATGTCGGTGTATCTCCCAAAAATTTTCGTACGCATCTGGACGTCGAAAGTAACACAGCTTTCTGCATAATCTTATATAGATGTTCATTTAGACCCAGCTTTTTTATGTTTTCTAGGAGGCTCTTCGGGATCACTCCAGTGGTAGAAAGAATAATAGGGATCGTCTGGGTACTTTCCATTCTCCATTGTCTCCTGATTTGTATTTCTAGATCTCTATACTTGGCGATCTTTTCGTTGTATTTAACACGCAAATTATTGGTGTTGGGTATCGCCACATCAATAAGTGTTGTTTGCCTAATAATTTTATTAACTAGTATAAGATCGGGTCTATTATGGGCCACTGGTTGGTCTGTAAGCACGTGTGGTCCCAGTATAGCTTGTAGTTGTCATTTTCAAGCATTCTATCAGGGACGTATTGATAATAAGGAAGATGGTCGGTTTGGAGAAGTCCCAGTTTGTCAGCTAGTTCTTGGTGGATAATCTTTCCTACTGAGTCATGACGTTCTTTATAATCAGTACCGACAAATGCCTGGCAGCCACCGGTAAGATGTTGGATGGTTTCTTGGGCTTGGCATCCATATCGGCATTTGTCATTTTGGACTTGAGGATCTTTAACAATATATTTCAGGTAATTTTCCACTCTGCCATTATATGCTTCAAAAAGGTCACGAGATTATCATCGACTTTATATATTTTCAATATATCTATAAGCCATTCATGCGGCACTGAATCAAAAGCCTTCTTGTAGTCAATGAAGGCAGTAAAAAGGTTTCTTTTTTTGGTGTATGCCTGGTTAGAAATGACTGAGTCGATAATAAGTTGTTCTTTGCAGCCCATGGAGCCCTTAACGCATTCTTTCTGTTGAGGCTGTATGATATTGTTCAGAGCACAATGTTGGTAGATACGCCGGGCCACACAGGATGTGACCAATTTGTACAAAGTTGGAAGACAAGTAATTGGGCGGTACTTTGCTGGATCTTGGGTGTTACTTTGATCCTTCGGTATTAGATAAGTGGTTCCCTGAGTAAGAAATGATGGTATTTCCTGTGAATTAGAAATAATATTATTAATAAATGCGGTTAAAAGCTCATGAATACTCCAAAACTTCTTTAGCCAGAAGTTTTGAACTCCGTCTGGTCCAGGAGATTTCCAGTTATGAAGCTCTTTGATAATGTTCGAGACTTCTTCAGTGGTGAAAGGTTCATAAGGAATATTACTGTAGTGTTGACAGTTGTTCGTCGTTTGTTCAATCCATCCAGCATTGTTGTTATGAGTAGCTGGCGTCGAAAGTTGGTTTCCCCAAAACTCATGAATTTCTTCTTGGCTTGGGTAGGATTTATTTACATTTTCTACGGTGGAATTTAGTTTTCTATAGAAAGCCTTCTCTGCATTCTCAAAAAGTATATTGTCGCATTTACGGTTGTTACTAACTTTGTATCTCCTTAGGCGACCTGAATAAACGGAGAGTTTTTGTTTTAATGTGTCCAGGCAGTGTTGAGCTGTGTTGTTTTCTGGATCATGTTGTGAGTGTCTTGGAGTGTTCAGAATTATTTCTTCAGTTCTTTTAATTACTTTTCGACTTCTTACTCCTCGGATGTATTCTGTAATTTGTCCAATATCCCTGCGCAATAATTCAATTTTACTCAGCAGTCTTTTTTCCCAGGGTGCAATTCTGTTTTCAGTCCTTCCGATATTAGTTCCCCGTCGTGTTCTGATCTTAATGCCCATAACATTAGCAATTGCTGTTGCTACACAATAAATCAGCATATGCAAATATTCTAATGTGTGGGCTTCCACGATATAATTGGGTAGGACTTCAGTGTTCATAATTTGTAACAGCGCACCTAGTTTCTTACAAGAGTTTATTTTTGGTAGCGGTGGTCTGCTAAGTGGGTTTGTACCATTAAACTCTTGTACGGCACGTGCCATTTCTCTTACCAGGCTATCGTGCAACTCGTTGTTGTCCTGCTGCGTATTAGCAGGTTGAGTTTCTTGTATGATGGGCTCAGGAATCTGCTCATTAGGGATTTGATTATGGACTTGATCCACAACTAGCTCTTGGTTATGAATCTCCCGTTCGACTTCGCTTCTGATAGTATCGCGTCTAGCCTCTGGGATAAGATTATTTCTTATAATTACCCGGTATTGATCTGCTATTCGCTGTTCAGATACTTGAATCTCTGGGTACTCCCTGCAAAATTCGGCATACAGTTGTTGTCGATAGCCGATCGTTTCTCGACCGAGGTTCGTCACCTTGTAATAGAAATGCAAAATGTTTTCATTAATAGACACAGTCCATTTCATGCGCTGCCTCGGTCGTCCCGCTTGAGTGAGCGCCGGCTGATGTTCCAGCGCAGCACCTTCAGCGGGTGGAGCTCGTGTTGTTGTTTGGCTCATTTGTGGTTCGTCTTGTTGTTGGGCTGTAGCTGATTGTATGACAGAGGCCCGCCTCCTCAACACCCTGCCACCGACGTCCCGCATGCTGTCACGTCCAGCGCCGGCTCCAGACGTGCCCTGGCGATCCCCAGGCAGCGACCCTAAACATAAATTATTAAACTCCATTTTCATGGGTGTGCATTTTATACCTACTGCCAGGTGTCAGGTTTTGTTCCACGGCAGGTATGCCAGCTACCCTCTGGGTATCGGTTCTAAGAATACCCAGAGAGTATCCCCCATTTGCAGGGGGCCGCGCCTGATAGAAGAACTGACAAAAAACTCCCACAGGTCATTATTATTATTATTATTATTATTATCCCAGATTTAGCCATACGGCTCTCACTCCCTCTAAAGGGAAAATTCACTCATCCCAGATACCTACGGTATCAAAAGGATTGAGCTCTGGTGGGACTCTTTCCGTGTTATCGAGCCCTAGGTGACTTGGTATGCTGGAGTATCTTCCAAAAATTTTCGTACACATCTGGATGTTGAGAGAAGTACAGCTTTCTGCATGGTCTTGTAGAGATGTTCATTCAGACCTAGCTTTCTCTGGATAATCTTTCCTACTGAGTCATGACGTTCTTTATAATCAGTACCGACAAATGCCTGACAGCCACCGGTAAGATGTTGGATGGTTTCTTGGGCTTGGCATCCATATCGGCATTTGTCATTTTGGACTTGAGGATCTTTAACAATATTTTTCAGGTAATTTTTAGTTGGAATAACCTGATCCTGAATGGCAAGTAGGAAACCCTCAGACTCGGGAAACATCTTTCCTGATGTCAACCAATAGTTCGACGCTGTATTGTCGACATATTCTTGACTGATCTCATTGAGATGGCGCCCATGCAGAGGTTTACTCATCCAGGTGCGCATTTTTTCTTGCTGAGTCAGGTGGTTTATGCGCATTTCTTGTTCCCTCAGTTTAAGCGGCGTCGTATCATCTACTGCGCAAATTGCTCGATGTAAAGTAGATGTCTCAGCCTGTACCTGAAAATAAGTTCTTAAATTAGCAATTTGTTTATCCAATTGTTCACCTATATCCATAAGTCCCCTTCCCCCTTGATACCGCGGTAATGTTGTTCTCTCTACTGCATTGCGTGGATGATGTTTTTGCGCCTTTGTGAAAAGTGTTCTTATTTTCCGCTGAAGACCCTCTATATCCGTTTTTGACCACTTTATAATACCAAATGAGTAGCTCAGCGCGGAACAGGCGTACGTATTTAATGCCTTTAACAAATTTCTACTATTAAGATATGACCGATTTAGTTGTCTTACTCTTCGCACGAACTCCGAAGTTAGTTCAGTTTTCATTTGTTTATGGGCAATTTTCCGCGCTTGTTTTGCTCCGAGATATTTGTACATATCATTTTCACCCATTGCCTCGATGTTTTGGCTGTCTTGCATATCGAAACCTCCGGGCTGAACCTTTCCTCTGACTATATTTAGTATACGGCACTTGTCTAGTGATGTTTTGGCTGTCTTGCATATCGAAACCTCCGGGCTGAACCTTTCCTCTGACTATATTTAGTATACGGCACTTGTCTAGTCCAAAATGCATACTGATATCATTTGAGAAATTTTCTACAGTTTTTAGTATTTCATCTAGGTGGTTTCGAGTGGAAGCCATTAATTTTAAATCATCCATATACAACAGATGATTAAGCTTCGCTACAACAGTGTTGTTATTTTTGATGCTAAATCCTGAGTCAGTAGAGTTCAGCAGCTGAGATAGTGGGTTCATCGCTAGGCAGAACCAAAGTGGACTAAACGAGTCCCCCTGGAAAAGGCCCCGGTTAATAGGGATATCTTCAGTTTCGATATTAATTTTATCAGGTATTTGAAGGTGAATTTTAGTCTTCCACTCTGCCATTATATGCTTCAAAAAGGTCACGAGACACACTTCCTCTAAGGGGAAAATTCACTCATCCCAGATACCTACGGTATCAAAAGGATTGAGCTCTGGTGGGACTCTTTCCATGTTATCGAGTCCTAGGTGACTTGGTACATCGGTGTATCTCCCAAAAATTTTCGAACGCATCTGGACGTCGAAAGTAGCACAGCTTTCTGCATGATCTTATATAGATGTTCATTTAGACCCAGCTTTCTTATGTTTTCTAGAAGGTTCTTCGGGATGACTCCAGTGGTAGAAAGAATAATAGGTATCGTCTGGGTACTTTCCATTCCATTCCATTTCCATATTATTATTAGTATTATTATTATCCAGATTTAGCCATACGGCTCACACTCCCTCTAAGGGGAAAATTCACTCATCCCAGATACCTACGGTATCAAAAGGATTGAGCTCTGGTGGAACTCCTTCCATGTTATCGAGTCCTAGGTGACTTGGTATGTCGGTGTATCTCCCAAAAATTTTCGTACGCATCTGGACGTCGAAAGTAACACAGCTTTCTGCATAATCTTATTTAGATGTTCATTTAGACCCAGCTTTTTTATGTTTTCTAGGAGGCTCTTCGGGATGACTCCAGTGGTAGAAAGAATAATAGGTATCGTCTGGGTACTTTCCATTCTCCATTGTCTCCTGATTTGTATTTCTAGATCTCTGTACTTGGCGATCTTTTCGTTGTATTTAACACGTAAATTATTGGTGTTGGGTATCGCCACATCAATAAGTGTTGTTTGCCTAGTAATTTTATTAACTTGTATGAGATCGGGTCTATTATGGGCCACTGGTTGGTCTGTAAGCACAGTGCGGTCCCAGTATAGCTTGTAGTTGTCATTTTCAAGCATTCTATCAGGGACGTATTGATAATAAGGAAGATGGTCGGTTTGGAAAAGTCCCAGTTTGTCAGCTAGTTCTTGGTGGATAATCTTTCCTACTAAGTCATGACGTTCTTTATAATCAGTACCGACAAATGCTTGGCAGTAGAATATGGGTCTCTCAAACCAGACAGACACACTGCGCATGCGTCAACATAGACCAGACCTAGCGTCGGTAAGCATTGGATCTGCATTACCGGCCAACGTATAACTTAGCATGGTTCCGAACCTTTTAGTCATGACCGAAACCATTTCAATTCTTTTAATTATATTTTAACTGTTTAATATTTTAATTTCTGTTAACCATTTTTTATTCTTATATTATTTTTAATTAATTAATTTTTTAAATTAAAGAAAAAGTCTTTCAGAGGTAGGATTTGAACCCGTATGAAATATTTACTAGACCAGCTTACTGCACGCGACACCACGAGCGATTAATGTTATGCGCTCAAAAGAGTATAATAATATAATCCGGTTAGCAGCTGTGTAGGAATTTTAAACATATAGGTACTCCTCGTTTTTATTGCTGACAAATTAAGTGACTAAGATGAATTATACTAAGAGATAGAAAAAAAATAGCAGGTTAGGTTCTCGAAATAAATCAGTGCGGTAAGAACTCATTTATATTTTTTTAAATAAAAATTATCTATTATAAAAAAAAAATTATTAATTAGTACTAATAAACGAAAACTATCATTGACCCGGCAATATTAAATTGATATATAGTGGTAAACCGCCGTACAGGATTTTAAATGGACACCTTAAAGAAATATCAGTTTCTAGTTGTTGGGTATTTAACGAGATGACCCAACTGGTTGACTTTAAACGAATATTAATATAGATACTACCCCTACAATTCATTGAACATCTGCTGCTTGACAAAGGCGTACATTGACCTTTAATGCACACTGGTTGACACAGTTCTCTCATGCACACATAACTCGTACACTGCTCAATATAGACATACAATTTTCGTCATACACTCCCAATCAAACAACCAGTTTGAATGGTAACAATAATTTTTAGGAATTTATTCACAACGGGGTACTCAGAAACTTCATTTGCCTAATACACTTTTTGTTATTCTAAACCATTGTCTTTTTTAAATGCAACACAGATGAATGTCGTTTCATCCTGTCAAAAAACATCTTACTTTCACTCTCTTATACTTTAACTTTATTGTTGGAAAAACTTTTAAATATTCGGAATTTAATAACATTTATTCAATCTAGCTATTGGAATGATACCAAAAATATTTCTTGTGCACAGGGTTTTCAGAACTTTCATTTGCCGTTGCTATTCTAAACCATTGTGATTTTAAACACAGCACAAACATGTGAGCGCGCGCGACGACCATCGCATCAACCTTTCAATGAACGATTCTTACTATATTACTTAATCGTGTTACCAATAAAAATCCCCGTGCAAGACGGAATAAGAACAGAGATGGTAAAAAAGGTGGATAACTCTAGAATCAATAAAAATCCTTAACAGATGCATAACAAATTATAGTCGTGGCACAACACACAAAAAGAGAGATCGAATAAACACGAACCGACCAATTAGTCTTTTACCACACCCATGTAAATTATTAACAAAGATTACAACAAATAAATTAGATTTATACCAAAGAAGGATTCCACAAAGGATACAGTACGAATGATCATCACACACACTCAGAAAAATGCAAAAATTCCACTCAAGTTGGCATTTTTTAATAACGCTTGCGATTCCATAGAACAATGGGTGGCAATGGGTAGTTTATGCATTAGACAACGGCAGAATAGACCCCGATATAAAAAGCTCTTGGAAAACATTTATAGGAAAGCAAAATTTAAAGTTAAAATCTGTGAAAGCTCAATAAGGCACTATTAATGGGGAGAGGTGTCAGACAAGAAGATACGATGTCAGATAAGTTCTTTACACTTGCTTTGGAGGATATTTAAAAAAACTGGAATTGGAACAAAAAATGAAGGTATTAACATCGATGGACGCTACTTAAATCACTTGCGATTTTTAGATGACATTATACTGATTAGCACTTGTGCACAGGAGTTACAAGAAATGTTAACAGACTTAAGCATTGGAGATAGTACCACTAAATATTGAGAAAATTAAGGTCATGTTAGCTGCAAAGGTTGAAAATGTAGAAGAATATGTGTATTAACAGTGTGTAACAGATTATGTGTCCTACTAACTATCTTGCCGTTGGTAGGTACGTACTTCTTTATAAAAAGGTATATAGATACAAAAGGACTTGGGTTTATTTTTTTAATGGAATTTTCACTTGCATAGGAAATTTAATACTATATTTTTAAAAATGTTATTTTTTTTATTTAACATAATTTTATTATTTCATTGCCGAATTAGATGTTTTTTTTTATTTGCGGAAATTTCGTAATGTATTTTATTTGTATTATGTATTTTTATGTAAGAATCCGATTAATAAGAGCTACTTTTATTTCATCCATTATTTTATGTTATCTTGTATATAGCTTTTTTAATATTTATGTTTTAGTCTCATTTGTGTACTACATATGATATCTGGATAGAAGGTTATCCCAAAACAAATATGGTTAAGTGGTAAAATAGGTATTTGTGTTCAAATGGGTAGTAGTGCTCATGCAAAAAAAAAAGAATGGTTAATTTATTTAACAAAAATATACCACTTTGACCAATATTGTATACTTCTGAATGTTTTATCTCCTATTCAGGGGTAATAAGTAATCAATATAAGTAGTTAGTGTCAAATGTGCAATTATCTTTATAAGCAATAGCTTACTGACTTCACTCTACATGTTGAGTCCAAATAATTAAACCTTGGCTCTTCAGAAAAGAGCACTTTAAATTGCAAAGTAAATTGCGTGCAGGAGATCGTGTTCTGTGCAAGCTTTTTCTAGCCTATGACAACTAAGAAGGTGTGATGAATCTTGCACCACCCCACATTTATAAAGGTTATCGGTATTTGCGGACAAGAATCCTCCAGGCAGAATGAGAATAACTACCAGAAGGAAGTTCCTCATTAGAATTCAATTGGCGGGGATCAACTTCTTTTTTTTTTTGGCATGATGAGTTTTTCTGTTATATCTTACAGTTTTTTCTTGATTTGAGTCGGCATACAAAGGGCTGGTATTTGTGGAATGGATTTTACGAATCTAGACTTTGTTTGTTTCGTTCTCTAGCGAGTTATCTTCGAATATTAGGTATGGTGATAGCTACGATATGGTAGAGCTTATGTATGGATCTGAGTCTTATTGTAACAAACTTCCGCTGGTGATTTTTGTTGACTCACTTATAACTAAATATACGTGACAAGTATGTGTTGGTATCACCCATGCTGGCAAGGTATATTCGGCAGCAGAACCATATAGTGCAAGCGTCTATGTTTTAAGGGTGGAAGGATGTGCGCCCCATTTTTAGCTGACAAGCTTGCGGAGAATATTATTTCTGGTCCTCAGTTTGCCTTTTAGTTTTAAACAATGTTCTGTGAATGACAGCGTGCGATATAAACTATCTCCAAGGTATTTATAGGAAGTCCAGAGTTCAAGGTTTACATAACACTATTGAATATTAAGTTTTGTAAAAGCGTCTGTATTACGGAAATTTAAGAAGTACAACTGAGTTTTTCCGAAGTTTGGCTTAAAATTCTTTCGTAGTGTATTTTTATAGTATTTGCGGCATCATTTAAATTTTTCTCCACTTCAGTAACAAAAGTTTTTGGTTGTGCAACAATATCGTCTACATTTCGTCCTATTATCTACTGGTATGGGTTGATCGTTTGTGTATATGTAATACAGTGTAGATGGCATTACGCTACTTCAAGCGAGACCGTTCTTCTGCATTCTCCATCTGGTATTCTTGCCATTAAGTCATACTAAAAATCTTTTCTGTAGGCATACGCGGATAATACAAGTGAACTAATTATCTAAGGAAATGTTATATAGTTTTTGAAGCATTGTCCTTTAATTTAAGGTGTCGTAAGCGGCATTAAGATTGACAAATACCACCCAGGATATCTGATATCTTTCGTACCTGTTTTCGCTGTGTTGGGTAAGATTTATTATTTTTAACGTACATGATCTTTCCTGTTTTTTTCTTCTATTATCGGTGAAATTATATATTAAGGATCGTGTGCAAAAGTATTTTAAATAGCCGACGAAATAAAGATATTGGCCGATAGCTCTTGTGGTCGTCGGAGTTTAAGCAAGGTAATAACTTTGGCTTGTATCCAGACTTTGGTTTCTGCATAGTTTAAGTACATGTATATCATTCAGCACCGGAAAAGCCATTGTAGTGGTTTTTTTCCAAATTTCGTAATTGGCTGTGTGCTTAGATCCTCAATGTTGGGAGCCATATCATTTTTCATTATACGTGTAGATGGTGGATGCAAGCTCAACATCGTTAAAAGGTTGCCTCAGCTGACTGGTTTTGTCCTCTCTCACATTGAGTTTTTCTTTGTTTCTTTGTCCACAGAGAGAGCATTTCCATAATTGCCATGTGATTTCCAGCGATAAGCTGAATACCAATTACCCTAGGTTTGGCGTAATTCAGTCTTCTATGTGTTTCCTGCACTAAAAATATGTCACATTTGTATAAGCGCATATGTCTCATAAGGTTAACTAAAGTAAAGTTTCTTTATCTCTAGATATGTCCTCAATATTTATAGACATAATTAGAATAGTTGATCCTAAAAAGAACCGATTTGACCAAATTATATTGAACAGAAGGCTCCTTCTTTGAACCCCATAAGTAATGGCTATTCTTTTTATTTTTTATTAAAAATTTAAATTTTACATACTGACTATTACTTTTCGACGATATTTCAAATCAAATTTGTATAGTATCTGTTGGTAAAAAAGCGTCTCTTTGTGAAAAGTAAATAAGTTTGTAATATTGGTCAGAACTCATATATGGATAATAAGCAAATCAACAGTTACATTGAGTGTATAAAATTTCAATTACATATTGACATATAAAAGACATGCTTATGCTTTTTATTTTTTAAATATTTTCTACTACGTCCTCTCTACCGTCCCCTCTTTTTTGAACAATCTGTGTTATTTTTTTTTTAATTAAGCACTTGTCAAGAGCTATTTAAAACACTCTGTCCTCTGCTATTACATTAATATGACTGGTTCATTATTTCCTTTCTTTCTTGCAGCCATTAATGAATGTTGTTTATCCTGAGTATCTTCCGCATATCACTATTTCTTCTGTGTATTAGGATTTTTAATTTTGGTTATTATTAAGATTCTCATTTCAAGTGTATCTAAATATAAATATCACCTCGACGTGTTTACTACTAGTCTTGTTTCTGCGGTACGAATATCCATGTATTATGATAGGTTGTAACGCGTAGTTTATTTAATGTATTTAAAGTATCTTTTTCCAATTGCTTTCTTACTTTATTTAATGTAGTTAAAGTACCCTTCACTTTTGAAAATTGCTTTCTCACTTCTTCAGCAATAGGTCTCTTTTCCTCATCAATACTGTTCTCGCTCGATACAGTTATTTCAAGATATTAAGATTTCACTATATGCTCTATCATTTGGTTTTTATCTAAAATTTACACCTATAACAAATTTTTTATAATATCTGATGTATTGGTATTAAACTGGAGTAGAATATTTTTTAGACAATATTTGTTTTGATTATGCCTGTTTTACAATCTAGTGCACAAAAGAATAAATGTTTGTGTGTTCAGTGTTTTCTAAGTCTGCAAAACTTAAACAGGCCTACATATTAGAATATACAGGGTAATTTATGAAGAATGTCCAATTTCTTAATTGAAGTTTTATACCTCAAAATATGCCTACAGGCCTTATACAAATATTACTCTTTTCTGAGATACTAGAAGTATAAATAAATATGGATTTTAAATTTCACAATGATTTTTATTATTTTTTAATTATTTTCTTGTGACGTTTTGTAACTGTTGAACTTTTATCCTGGGAATAAGATTCAACATGATTTTATATTTTATTTGACGTTTTAATCTTCAAATCGGAGTTCATTTTTCGAAAAAATATAAAATTGTGACACAAATTGCTATATAAAAATATTCTCATGCGGTAAGCTTATGCTGTTCTGCTTCTTTTATATATGTCTCCCCCCATTTCTATTCACAATTCTTTTAATTTTTTCAATGCTTAAGCCATTTTGGTATATTGTCAATATTTTTGAGGTGCGTTATTTTTAGATGACTGTGTTTAAGGATGGTGCATTTGATTACATGAAATTGACTTTAATTTAATAGTTTTCATTCGATTATTATAAAATTAGTATGATGGTAAATGACTAGCATATGTTGGTACTATATATAAAGTTCAACATATGGGAATAAGAGCATTATGTTAGTAATTTCAGGGTAAATTATGACGAAACCAAAAATAACCCATGATATTCTTCCCTTGATCTTAAGTACTTTGCAGTGATTTTTATTACTGTTTATATATATTTGAAAAAATAGAGGAGAAAATTCTGTACAGGCGGTTAAACAGCTGATCTGTCAATTTAGAAATGAGAGAAAGTACCAACTTGCTAAAAAGCATACCCATACACAAAAGTGATGATAAATGTATTGTGCAAATTATAGAGTTATATTACTTATTAACATAGGATATAAAGTATATTAAACTATCGAATAGGGATTATTAGTGTGGAATTAGAAAAACTTAATAAACCGTTGATCAAGTATTCACTATTAGGCAGTTAATGAGAAATGTTGGGAATATAAAAAAAAACATTAAACTAGTTATTTATAGATTTTAATAAACAAACATGATATAATCATAAGATTGAAACTATGAAATGACATGGCAGAACTAGCCTTACCTAAGAAATTAATTAATTTAACAAGCAGTAGGTAATCTACAAGTAAAGTAACATTTGAAAGAAAGCTGTCGACTTATTTTTAAATGAACATTGAGCTTAAACAGGAATATTCCATGTTTCCACTAGTCTTTAACATCGCTTTGGAGAACATCGCCTGGAAAGCAAATACAGAAAATTCCTTCAAAAATCCTTCAAAAAGCAGATAACTTGAAAAAAACACATAAACATGTTTACTATTTTGGTGAATTTTCTAGGCTGGGATTATGAACAAATAATGGATCACACAATATTCTTTCAGGAATTGCGGTTTTCGATCTAACCACGAGACTGTAAGAAAACGATAACTAGTAATGTACTACACAAAAACAATTAACTTTATCATCTGTAGTTTTAAATGAAATTAGGAAATAACAATTACCTAAATATGCATATAATTATTCAGCAATGATGTCCGCTAGATTGTACCCCTAAAATAGTACCAAATAGCCAATAAGGCCTGTCGTTCGATAGATCCAATAATATGTTATTGTTATAGGCCAAAAAATCAACCGAATCGACTGCTTTGACAAAACACAAAAAATATGTGTAATAGAACCATTGAAAGCCCAAAAGACCGATATTATCGATCAACAAAACCAAAAGTGATCGATAGGGTCTGTGACAAGCAAACACAAGGACAATGCCAAGACAGCACTAAACTTGAAACGTCCAAACGGCTCAACGTTCAACAACGTGCAAGGCATCGATGAAAAGGGGAGGTGGCAACGGATATGTTAAGATAAAAAAAAACGCAAAGATATTGAAAAAACGACTAAGCTTGTAACGTCCAAACGGCTCAATCTGCTACTATCTGCTACTAAATGACATCGGCAAATAGAATACAATTTTACGTTAGGAGCACATACTAGAAGAGCAAAGTCACTCTCATTTAAGATTAAATGATACCATTCTCTTGGTGACTCTTCGTAATCCTCTGCCATATCCTCTGGCGAAAGAGCATTATTGTCGTTGACACTCGCATAGTCACATAGACATGACTGACACATAGTAGGCATATTTCAGCTGAATGCTTAAGAACAAAGAACTGAACTCTCAAAACTGGCTCACTACACTAAAAGAGTCCTTAGGAAGTCGTTAAATTTATCTACCAGTACAGCTTCCCCACCGTAATTGATTATTTCACGCATACGCCATTAACACGGTCAAAGGTCAAAGTGTGTCTTAAGATGGTAAATGTATTAGGTTAGATGGTCTCTGCGTACTTCTGTCTACGTGTCACAGATGGCTCTGTATGCCTCTGAATGTCTCTGCGTACTTCTGTCTACGTGTTACAGATGGCTCTGTGTGTCTCTGCACGTCTGTGCGTCGAATGTCACGGCATTCACGTCATTTCACGTGACATACGTCTATGGGATATATACTCAGCTATGTGTAAACATTTGTTGGTGTTCTTTGCTATTTGTCGCTAATTTTCTGTCTCGTGTCTCGTTTTTAGCATAATTCAGTATATTTTATTGTATTAACTGTATATTATTACCTTTCCGACGTGTAGGTGTTTTATTACTTTTTGCGTGTGCGTCTCATGATTTTTGATGTGTTTAATGTATTTTTCATTGCCCTTTCGACTACTTTGATCAATATTTCCACCTTTTTTAGATATTTTATTACTTTTTGCGTGTGGCCTCTCATGATTTTTGATGTTTTTTTATGTAGTTTTTATTGCTTTTCGACTGCTTTGATCATAGTCTTTTGATTGCTGTGTGTTTATGCAATAATTGCTTTCACGTTCTGCACCGAATGTCGCATAAATGTCACATTCTGCGCATCAGAGGTATCAGAGGGGGTATCAGAAGGGTAGCAGAGACACCCCTGAGCATACCGGAGGCACACAGAGGTACACAGAGGCACCCAGAGCACGTGTTACATCTCACATCATATTCTACGTTAAATATCACGTTCTACGACGAATGCCACGTTCTATTAGGCTCAGTACGAAAAAAAAAAAATAGACTCTTAATATTGAACATTGACAGACGTTAAAGCCGTATACGTACCCCAACCCCTTTATTGTATTATATACCATTAGACGCTTGTATGGTGAGCGCCTGTGTTTATCCAATAATTGCTAACGTATCCATCCATACACCTTATCTCGACACACAACCCTGCGGTTTGGTGCCAACCGCACACCCTATCCCGACATATCGCCCTGCGGTTTGGCGCCAACCGCAATTTTGGTGCCAAGCGACCCTGATTTCAAGTGACCCACATCTACTTACTATTACTATTATTTGATACTACAAGTTTTAAATTAACCGAACGATTTCCGGTATAAGTAATCCCCACTTGTTGTTCAACTGCTACGGGTGAAAGAACCGACACATGGGAGGGCACTTTATTGCCCTGGAGCTGAGAAATTAACTCCGAAGGCGGAAGAGCTAAATTAGTCAACGGCATTAAGATGTGGAAGAAACCCGACTCCTATCATGGTCCATAGTAGAGTGATGTCATTCTCTTCCCCGCATATTTTCTCACCAACCTAAGTGGATATTTATTTGACACGCAATATTAAGCGGAAAAGAAATACCAATCTGTGTTTTATAAACAAAACTAAAAATGTTTATATTATCAATCTCGGCGACACAAAAAAATGACGATATTTTTCGGTGTTTTAACAATATACGAAAATCGAAATGCTACAAAATAAAAAAGATCAATAGAAAATGTCATATGCAAAATTCCTCAATACAACATCAACAACAAAAATTCATATACCTGCTATAAAATGGATAAAATTTCCTAACAGTTTCAATATTATGACATAAATTATGAGAAAATCAAAACATACAAATCAAATGAATGAACAAAAGAAAGTTGTTTCTCTAATCACGTCGATAACTATTAGTAAAAAACAAACTTATCTCCCTATAATTGTCCTTTTTGAGAAATGTAAGATCGAAATTGAAATTGCAAATTAGATCGTCTTCTTCTTCTGGAATCTGGTTTCTCATGGTTGAGGAGGAGAGGTCCCTCCTGCTTAGAACTTTGCTCAAAGAGAGTATATTTATCGGACAAAAATAAAAAAAAACTCTCCCTAGCCTCACCTCAGATATTTAAAACCTAACAAATTTAAAAAAAAAATTAACTTTAACGCACAGAAGGGCTACTGATAGAGATTTAAGAAATAAGTTGGAACAAGCAGGATGCTCAGTATCGGTGGCCACCGTACGCCGAAATTTGTATGGCATGGGCTTCAAATGTCGTAGGCGTGTTAAGAAGCCAAAACTAACACCACAAATACTTACAACACACTTAGCTTCGGCCGAGATCCATAAAGACTGGTCTATTGATGATTGGCGTAAGGTAAATTATTACAAATCATTTTATTTTCGCTCTTTATAATTGTTATTTACATTCACCGGTTTGCTTCAGCGATGAAGCAACATTTCAAATTATGGATGACGAGACCCAGTTTGTCCAAAGACGTTAAGGCGAAAAACATGAAAAGGGGTGTGTCATTAATACTAGTGGATGTTATTAACATGTTAATAACATCCCACTTCAGTAATGACATGGTCAGTAATTAGTGGCAAAGGTATGGGACGTTTGTATGTCGTAGAGGGAACCATGCGACAAGACCAATATAAAAGGGTTTTGCTGACAAGATTGGTTCCACAAGTGAACGAATGGTTTGATAACAGCCATAAGATATTTATGCAGGATGGAGCACGTTGCCATAAAGCTAAAAGTATTAAAAACGATCCGGCAACTCACCAGACATGAATCCCATTGAAAATGTCTGGGAGTGGCTAAAGAGAGAATTAGCCAAGGAAATAATTGCCAACAAGTTTCAGTTGATCAAAAGAATAATTTATTCTTTTGATCATTGGCTTGACGACTCACCGACAATTTAAAAGAAATCGCAGGAAAATGCATAAACAACATACCTATGAGAGTGGCTGCACTGCTTAAATTCAAGGGTGGCTTAAAAAAATATTAATGTTGTAGTAATAATTATATTGCAATAATTCATGTTTTTTTTGTTTAATAAATTTGCAAAAAGGTTACTACGATCATTTGTGTTATGTTTCTTACTTATAGCTAACATAGTTATAATTATAATTGATTATAAAACAGCGAAAACGAGAATTTGCCACGTGAGTCTAATAAATTGAGCAGGGACTGTACAGCAACATGTCAAAAGGGCCTTAGTTATGTATCTTCGCTCTTATTGATCCAATCGTGACTTCTTCTTCTTCAGGTTCCTTCTACTATCGGAGGTTGGAAATCATCATCGCTATTTTAATTTTATTGGCCGCGCTTCTGAATAATTCTAATGAGCTGCAACCGAACCACTCTCTCAAATTTCTTAGCCAGGATATTTTGCGTCGTCCTTAGTTTCTCTTCCCTTATATCTTCCCTTACATAATTAACCTAAGTAATACGTACTTCTCACCCCTCATTATATGACCCAGCTATTGAATCTTTCTAATTTTAACAGTTTTTATGACTTCACATTCTTCGTTCATTCTTTGTAACACCTCTATATTAGTTACTTTTTCAGTCCACGATATTCTGCGGATTCTCCTGTACCACCACATCTCAAAGGAGTTTAATTTTTTGATTTCAGACTGTTTTATTGTCCACGCTTCAATGCCGTATAGAAAAGTAGAAAAAACGTAGCATTTTTTCCCACACGGTGCATGGTCAATGACCGATGGTGCATTTAAAAAACAACTCAATTTATTTTGTATCAATATGTATTATTATGTATAATGGCTTTAATTCAAACATCTTGACAAACGTCCTCACATAGTAAGAAAATAATTCATATTCATATTATATATATATATATATATATATATATATATATATATATATATATATATATATATATATATATTATATCATATTAGTCCAGTCGTCAGAGAGTTGACCCCTAAAAATCATACGAACAAGCTGAATTTTGCCGAGAATATTAATTTTGAGACCCCAAAAAAGATGCAAACAAGTTTACCACTTTTACCCCTGGGCTTCTCCCTAGAACCCCCCTCGCAGGGGGGTAAAAACAAAAAAATTGATTTACCAAGAATTTGTACGTCGTAGAAAAAAATGTTTCAAATAAAAAATGTAGCTGAGATAATTTTAAACAAAATTGTTTATTTACATTTTTTTGCAAAATGAACCGTCCCTCAGAAACAACGCTTGAAGCGACCGTCGATTTTAAAAGTCAGTTACGTGGGCGAAATCAAAGTTCAATAAAGTTTGTATCGATGGTAAAAATTCGATATCTTTTAATCCAAGTGTCCTATCGACAAAAATCAAAATGCGTTTTAAAGGTAAAGAGTGCTGCTTTGGTATGCAGTATTGCATTTTACCGCGAATACACCTATTTTTTATAAACGTGTTAAATAAAAAAGCGAGACGCGATTTTTGCTATTTTTTAGAATTCTCGTGAGATCAATAAAATTGATTACTTTCATTGATCAGTCGTAGAAAAATTTTCATTTTTAGAAATTAGTCTTTAAAACCTATGATATGAAATTTTAATTTTGAGTTGTGGCAACAAATATGAGGCATTTGAAATTAGGATAAAAAACGTTTCAAACGCAGAATTGAATGTTTTACATTTCAAACGATCGTACGTCACGGGAAATACCTCCAAGAAGAGGGTTTTAAATGTAGTTTATAGCAGAAGTTTGGTTCTTTAAAAAAACGTACTAGTTATACTGAAAAAAAAAAAGTTTTAAAAGTTTTAGATTGTTTGTTATGTAAAAGTTTAAATTCAGCGCTTTTTAAGCATATTTCAAATGCGTCATATTTGTTGCCAAAACTCAAAACTAAAATTGAATGCTATAGGTTTTGAAGGCTAGGCTCTAGTAATCGAAACTTTATAGTGGCCAGTCAATAAAAGGGATAGCTTTTATTGATCTCATAAAAATCATAAAACATGCTAAAATCGCGCCACGTTTATTTAACACCATTATAAAATCTAAATTTACTTGCGACAAAATACAAAAATTGCACACGAAAGCTAAACTTCTTACCTTTAAAACGCATCTTGATTTTTGTCGAGAGGTTGAGTGGCATTTTCATCTCTGACGACTGGAGTATATGTAAAAAATACTTAATAACCATCATTGTAGCTTTCCCTGATGATGCCTATGAAAATAGAGGAAATACAGGGTGTTTCAAAAAGGTATGTCATAAATTAAATCAGGCATTCCGGGGAAAAAAATAAATTGATTGAATCCAACTTACATTAGTACAAAAGGACACGTTACTTTCTTGTTCTGAAAGTATTTTTCATACAAAAGACACAACAAAATCTAAGCGCACAGAAAAATTTTAAGGGGGATATGCAGCCCTAAATCCCCACAAACTTTTGTGTACGTTCAAATCAAATGAATTTTGTGACATAATTAGTTTAACACATTATTTTTAAAATTTGTTTGCCTCTTATTACTTTTTAGAAAAATTAATTTTCTCATAGTTGGTCACAAAATTACAATTAGTTTGCAAATTACAAATTACAATTATGCATTTAACTTTGGGTAAGTTGGATCAGATTAAATTATGATTTCAATAAACTATCGAGAATATCGTAGGTGAATTTCAAGGAAATGGTGCAGCAGCCGCAAGGCGTTATGCAGTAAAATACCCCAATCGAAATGCACCTGATAGACGATTATTTCTGAGCATTGATCGTCATTTACGGGAAACGGGTACATTCCAACCGCAAGTTGCTGGCAATAGTGGTCGTCCAATAATGGATGCAACTGATGAAGACATTTTAGAAATCATTGAAGAAGTCCCTGGAACATGTACAAGGGTAATAGCTGCTCAACAAAATGTTCCTCACGTAAGGGTTTTGAGGCTTTTGTTAATGGAAAACACTAGAAATGTTAATTTTATTAGAAATATTTTGTTTACCGACGAGGCTACCTTCAGTAGAAATGGAATAACAAACCATCATAACGAGCACATTTGGGCCGACGAAAATCCTCATTCCAAAAAAACGACTCATCACCAAAGGACTTTCAAAGTTAATGTTTGGGCAGGAATTGTGTATAACAATCTAATAGGCCCAGTATTTCTTCCCAACAATTTAAATGGTGATAATTATTTGCAGTTCTTGGCAAACGATTTACAAGAATATTTGGAAGAAATAAATATTGCAATAACTCAAAATATGTGGTTTCTACAAGATGGCGCTCCACCACATTACAATAATAAAGTCCGGGAATACCTTTGCAGAGAGTATCCTGGTCGGTTTATTGGAAGGGGTCGTGACGCACCTATTTCTTGGCCACCCAGAAGTCCAGGTCTTAACCCAATGGACTTTTGCTTTTGGGGATTTATGAAAGAGAAAGTGTATTCTGTAATGATAGACTGTAACTGTAATAGAGGACGAACAACAATTGAGGGTTAGAATAATTGAAGCTGCAAATCAGTTTCGTCAGAAAAATATGATTTTTCAGCCCATTCGGTTTTCCTTATTAAAACGATACCGAATGTGTATTGAAGAAAATGGGGGTCATTTTGAACATTTATTGTAATATCATATTTATAGTGGTTATAGACATTTTTTGTACTTATTAATTCATTTAAGCCATTTATTTGGTTGCACGTAATTTTGTAAAGGTTAATGAAAAGGGCAATAACTCAATAAAAACTGTTTTTTGAAAAAAGCGATAAGAGGCAACAAATTTTTAAAAATAATGGGTTAAAGTGATGATGCCACAAAATTCATTTGATTTGAACGTACTCAAAATTATTATTAAGTATAAAGGGGTATTAAGAATAAAGGGGAAATACAATTGGAAGGACCTAACAAAAGATGTCGAAAAATTTATAAAAGCATGTGAAATTTGCCAAAAGGTTAAGATTTGCAGAAAAAACTTAAGTGGACCATTAGTCATAACAGAAACTCCGAAGACACCAATCGAAAGAATTAATATAGATATTTTAACCCCAATAGAAACTATGCTTTAAACCAAATTCATACAAGCCTATCCTTTAGATGACAAAAAGGCAGTAACAGTAGCTAATACACTCCTACTGTTTTTCCAGCATTATATAACACCAATAATTTTCTAGTGTTAACCATCCACAATCTAATGGATCGGTAAAATTTCATGCGCCACTCAGAAATGATTCGAGCAAATCAAACCGAAAACTCCAAAAAAATAAGACCCATGTTATATATATATATATATATATATATATATATATATATATATATATATATATATATATATATATATATATATATATATATATATATATATATATATATATATATATATATATATATATAATATATATATATATATATATATATATATATATATATATATATAATATATATATATATATATATATATATATATATATATATATATATATATATATATATATATAAAAAAAATGTGCACTCGTAAGTGAATGGGATGTTTTCGGTCAATTTGGAGATAAAAAAGACAAGCGTTGTGCTACTTTATCTATTTATTGAAGACGTTTCGCCCATTGTTCAATAAGCATCATCAGTTCATCTCATCATTCAATCTTCGCTTATCCACTGCTGGACATAGATCTCCCTCATAATTTTCCATCTATTTCGATATTGTGCCTCTTGCATCCAATTCCTATGACAACGTTTTAGATCGTCAGTCCAACGTGTTGGTGGACGACCTCTGCTTCGGTAGGCATCATTTCTTGGTCTCCATTCCAGTATCCGCTTTGTCCATCTATTATCTGTCATTCGAGCCACGTGACCTGCCCAGTTCCATTTCAGTGTTGCTACTCTCTCTACTGCATCAGCCACTCCTGTTCTTTGTCGTAGCTGGCGATTTGGGATCTTCATCATCAGTTCATCTAAAAGAGTGTTATTAGCGATACATCTAATATGAAAAAACAATTAAGTAAATTATCTTACCTTTAAAAGATCTGTAGCATTAAAATGTTATTATTGCAAAGAAACATCAAAAATTAATATACTAAATATATCAGCAAAAACACAGAAACACAGAACGCCAGAAGATTCCCAATTTAACTAATTTGTTTTAAATTTCACTTTTGAAAACATTGATTGATTAAATCTATCAAAAAATATAATTGTCAATTTTGAATTGTTATATTAACAACGGCACGGCTAGGGTTCTTGACTGTTATGATCATATCATGAAAATGAAGTATTTGAAAGCTCGACTGTCAGAAATGACAATCAGCTGGTGAGATTGAAGGAAAAGTTTTATAGATGTCAACATAAATGTTATGATATAATAAAAGAAGTTGAAGAAGAAACCAATAATTAAGAGTAGAATACGGAAGAATCTCTATATATATATATATATATATATATATAAGAATAATCCTTATATATATATATATATATATATATATATATATATATATAAGGAAAAAAAAAAGGAAAAAAAAGTTAAGATTTGATTTCACGTGCAGGGCGCTTGCGCATCGGCTTATACGTATTTCGGCGATTATGCCTCATCAGAACGGCTTTCGCAATCGCTCTGAACGTGAAATAAATCTTTTCTGTCTTAGGAAGCAATCTCGTATAGACGCAATGTAGCGACATCTGATAATAAAATCGTAGACTAATTTTCGAAACCAACTTTAGAATTTCGCTTTAATCTGTGTCTTCTAAGAATTGCAAGGCAAAACAGACGTTGATAAAAATGTTAAGAGAGACATGGGGAATCTAAAAATTGCATTCGACAACATATCTGCTCAACTAAGCAAAATTCTTAGCGAATTGGTTTCTAGTACTCGTACAGAGTATATCGAAATAAAAAGGAAAAGACAGTTAAGATTTGATTTCACTTACAGGGCGCTTGCGCATCCGCTTATACGTATTTCTGCACAATATGCCTCATCAGAAAGGCTTTATATATATATATTGTTATGGATCAGTTTATCGATCAGAAATAGAATAAAGAGTTTTTTTTATTATTTTAATATACCGCGGGCATATAAGTTAAAATACAACCCTGTACTTATTTGTAATCGTTATAATAAGAAAAGACATTGTTTCCGTGACGGACTAGTTTTTCCTTGAAGGACTAAGTGAATAGTGAAAGGACAATGGAATTCGTGTAATTATATATTTAAGGAATAAACTTTGTAATTGTATTTTGCGGTGGACATTTTTCGAAAGTAAATAAGAATTAGATTTAGATATGAGATAACAAGAATTTGGAAGCTTATTTCGGTTGAAAAAGGCAAAATTGTTAATGGTTTCTGAAAAGTAATTTGAGTGAAATTAGTTTATTTGTTTTAAATATTATGTTGGAAATTTTCTGAATCGAAAATTAGTGGGAAAGATGAATGCTTATGATTGGTTAAAAAGGAATGATGGGGGATGAGAGAGTTTGAGAAGGTTGTCTGGGGAGATTGAAAAGATTTATTATGTTACCGGCAGACCAGAAGAGAAGACGTGTTTTTTCGTGTAGTCAATCGGAGTAGGAGTGTTTTTCGTTTGTTAGTGAAAAAGGTGGAAGCTGAGAGCAGATCAAAAACGAGAAGATTAATACCTCTTTTGAGTCTGCATAGTCCACGAGATCTAATTGAGAAAGAAAGGAGAATTTGTGAATAAAGAGTACCGGTCAAAAGAGGCTTGGGCTTGTGTTTTCGGAGGAGTAGTTTGCTGGTATGCGGTTTTGGAGCGATGTTGAGAACGGGAAAGATTTGATGGTAGCCGGACATAATCAATCAAGGAAAGAACTGTGGTTTGATCGAGAGGAGACATCATTGGTGTAAAAAAAAAATAAAGGTCAGTCAAATAATTTGAATGAAAGAAAACTTTAAGACATTCTAAAGATAAAATCAAATATAAGCATACGAACTAAGATTCCAAGTTTTAAAGAGTTATTTTTTTTTGTGAATAAATTATATTTTTTATATGGTAAATTTTTTAGTAGATATTATTATAAAGCAGATCAATAGATAGTTTGTTAATTAAAATTAAATTTAGAGTATAGGAGTTTGTTGGGAAAGATAATTGTCCACAAAAAGTTATTTATTAACATTCACCGTATTGCTTATTGAAATAAATAATGATTTGTGTGCATATTTATGTTGTTTTAATGTTAATTCCGTTTCCTGTTTTATCCCGATTCTGAGCAACTAGGAGATACTGAACTCACTAGAAGAGATATATAAAGTAAACTGATTAAAGTAAAATTAAAAAGGCACCCTGAGAATTTTTAATAGTAATTGAATTGTATGACTCTGCATAAATTAGTGAACTAATTAATTAAATAATTGGATTAATTAAATTAGTCTTAATCAATAATAAGACATCAGATCACAACAACATGGCGAGCCAACGTGGGGCTTAAAAGTATCTCTAGTTGTGAATTTGAAGGATCAGAAACGGAAAACAGGTGATTGAGAGAATTTATTTGCCCGTCGGAAAGAATTTGATATATTTATTTGAAAATTTATGAAATTATTTGAGTTATTTTATCTAGGTACAATTTTACATTTATTCTATTTTTGATATAATTTTTTGATGAATTTAAAATTTATGTGATAAATTGATAATATTTGGGGGAGAAATATTTGTCGTGTTCTGCAACATAGAGAGTGTTGTAAAATTTCACATTTGACGGGGACAAAAAAAAACAGTAACAAAAAGAAACAACATGTCGACCACAATGAGTCAAAGCAAAACGCAAGAAAGGAAAGAGGATAAGATAGAAGAGGAAACAATTATTGATGAAGGATCGGATAATGAAGGAAATGCGACAATAATGGAGGAAAGAAAAGAAACAGGGATGCTGGAAAAATTATTAGCAATGATGCAAATACAGACACAAACAATGAATGAAACATCAAAGAAAATGGATAGAAATCAACAAGAAACATCACAAACAATGGAAGAAAACCAACGGGAAACAAGGCTAGCAATAGAACTAAATAATAGAAATATAGAGCAGCGTTTGGAAAACTATGAACAAAAATTAGAAGAAAATGATAGAAAAATGGAAAAGCGTTTGGACAAATATGAAAATGAGGTAAAAGTCTGTTTAGAAAAAGTCAGAGAAGAAACAGAGAGGAAACTAGAGATGCAGAGAGAAGAAATAGAAACTAAAATGAAAGATATTAAGACTGTACAGAAAAAGGAATTAGAACAGTTAGAAACAAAATTTGAAATGGCTTTACAAGAAGACAAGAAAGAAATAGAAAAACAAATTGAGGATATCAGAAAACAACGAGAGATGGGAGACAGGAGAGAAGTACTCATCCAAAGTCCGGGTGATATAAAAATACAGTTTGGCGGGGACGTAAAAAAATTACACCCGATAATTTTCATCAACAATTTAAAAAAGAAATTACGACATATCGGTAATTTCGAAACAGCAAAGGAAACGATAAGGAACCATCTTAAAGATGAGGCAGGTTTATGGTTTGATAGCAAAGAAGAATTACAAAATTGGCAAACATTTGAACAAAAATTTCTGAATTATTTCTGGGGGAAAATACAACAGATAGAGATAAACAAGGAATTACAAAATGGGAGATACCAGGATAGTATGGGTATATCAGAAAAAACATATGCCCTACAACTATACAACAATGCAAGACACTTACATTACAACTATTCGTCCGAACAGCTAGTGGAACTAATAGCCAGACATTTTGAAGATACCTTAGAAGATCACATAATTCTACAAAACTACAAAGATATTGACAGTTTATGTCAATTCTTACAAATACGAGAAGCAAAATTAAGAGAAAGAAAAATGAGGAGAACGCAAGAAAATTATAGACAACGAGAAAATCAAGACTATAGAGATAGAGGACAAAACTTTAGGAGAGAGTACACGAGAAGAGAATTTGTCCCGAGGAGGGAAAACGAAAGTAGAGACAACGGAAGAGTAAACTATGAACAAAGAAATCGGCAATGGAACGAAAACAGATATCGAGAGAACCAGAATAGAAACAACACTCGCACATATCAGGAAAACCGAAATAATAATAGAACGAATGAACCGGAAAATCGCGGAAACCGATACGGGTCCGAGAGACCAAGAGAAAATAGAAGAGCGGTCAACAACACACACATAGAGGAATGTGAGTATGAGAGACAAAGCGACAGAAGTAGAAGCGAACAAGAACAGCAAGCGTCTTTTCACGAAGGCGCTCACTAAAGACAAAGAAACAAACAGGAATTTTTTGTCACCCGAAGGAATTTATTAAATTGGCAGAAAATAAGGACAAAACAAGTGGAGCAAATCTGAAATTTGTAGATGGTTTTATCAACGAGACACCGATTAAAATTATGATTGATACTGGATCGGAAATTACACTGATCAACAGAAAACTAATAGAGGAAGTTAATTTAACGAATTTGATTTACAAAATTCCCAAGGTAAATTTAGTGGGCGCAAATAAACGGACTTTGGCAACGATAAATGAAGGAATACGAATAAAAGTACGATTGGATAAGAAATTTTATGCACTACAATGTGTTGTGATGCTAAACATGTTGCATGATATGATCGTAGGAGTGGATGAGTTGGCAGAAAAACATGTGGTGATAGATTTCAAAAATAACACGATGAAAATCACAGAGGAAAAAGAAGAAGATCAGGACAGTAAGGAAATGGAAAAGGAAAATGAGAAACGAAAAATTGATTTAGATAAAGAACAAACGGTGGAAATGAATTTGGCAGTGAAGCAAGGACAGAGAACAAAGAGGAGGTTGGCAAAAGAAAGTGAAAAGTGGGTGTCCTCAAAAGAAGAGATGAGCCCAGAAGAAGAAAAAGAAGAAAGATTAACAAAAGAAGACGAAAGAGGTACAATTGAAACAGTGGTATTTGAAGAGGTATGCGAAATGGAGGAGGCAGAATACAAGATAAATATGTGCAAAGAAATTGAGGAAAAAGAAAGAAAATTGATGTGTGGAGAAGAAAAGGAAAAGGAATTGCGTGTAATATTGAGAAAGTATGAAGATTTAATAAATGAAGAAAACAGAGTAGCCAAAAAGTATGAACATTCATTTGAGGTTAAAGACTTGGGAAATTTTCGATCGAAAACTTATCCGATCCCATATAAATACCGACAGGAGGTGAAAGGAGAAATTAAAAAAATGTTAGAAGATCAAATCATAGAGAGATGTGACTCGCCGTACATCAACCCAATCGTGATTGTGAAAAAAAGCAGTGGAGAATTGAGGCTCTGTTTGGATGCCCGGAATATAAATCAACACACGGTATCTCAATATGAATCACCTCTCAACATCGAAGCTATTTTTGGAAGAATTACGGGAACACACATGTTTTCTAAAATTGATTTGAAACATAGTTTTTGGTTAATACCGTTAGCAGAGAGATGTAGAAATTACACCGCTTTCTCAATCGATGGTATTGTATACCGTTTTAAAGTAGTACCTTTTGGATTACAAAGTGCGTGTGCATCATTGGTAAGAGCTCTCCATACAATATTAAATAAATATGAAGATTTCATAGTGCACTACATCGACGACTTACTCATTTTTTCACCAGATACATCAAGTCATTTGGAACACATAAAGATTATTTTGGGAGAATTGGACAAGGCCGGATTAAAACTGAATATTGAAAAATGTCAATTTTTTCAAAAAGAAGTGATATATTTGGGATTTAAATTGGACACACAAACACTTAGTTTAGCCGAGGACCGGGTAAAACTCATAGATGAATACCCAAGACCAACGAATTTAAAAACATTGAGAGGTTTTCTCGGGACGATCAACTATTTTAAAAAACTAATTCCTGATTTAAGCCAGAAGGAAATTCCTCTGATCAAATTATTGAAAAAGGGTGTTAAATTGAATTGGAAAGAAGAACAAGAGAATGCTTTTCAAATTTTAAAAGAGGAATTCTCGAAAGGAACGAAAATATATCATCCCATGTACAATTTGCCTTTCATACTACGAACTGATGCATCCATACAAAAATTTGCGGGAGTTTTGTCGCAAATACAAAACAATCAAGAAGTGCCGATTTTCCCGGGTGACAAAAACACACGAAAGAAAATACAGTGTGACTGAACTAGAGTTTGCTAGCGTACTTTTCTGCGTAAATAAGTTAAGATTTTATCTGTTGGGAGCAAAATTCACAATCGAAACTGATCATGCAGCTTTGGTACATATAATGAAAAATCGTCTGGTTAACAATCGTATACATAGAGGCATTTTGTTACTACAGGAGTATGACTTTGAGTTTCGATATATAAAAGGAAAAGACAACATTATAGCTGACGCTCTCACAAGGGATGAAGACTCGGGGAAAAAGGAAGTAATTGCTTTTCATGTAGGACTGAACATTTTGACACAAGAGGAAGGTGTATTTTCGTTAAACAAAATTAGAACAAATCAAGAAGACCTGGAAGAAAGAGAAAAAAGAAGAGCGGAGAGTGAAAACGGTATATTTTTCAAACGATGGAAAGGAACTATACGTGATAACACAGACATTGGCAGAAAGGATCATACAGAAATTACACGAGGACAATGGACATATCGGCAGCAGGAAGGTTTGGCTGGTTTTTCGCGAAAACTATATATGCCGAAAAGATTACCGGATTGCAAAAGAAGCTACCCAAAGATGTGAAACATGTCAAAAATATAAAAGCAGAAATTTCCGAAATGAAAATGTGGCTAAAAATATTGTATCCCACCAAAAATTAGACATTGTAGCAATAGATATGTTAAGTGATCTGATAATGACCACGCAGAGGAACAAACATATTTTGGTGATGGTAGATATTTTTTCGAAATATGTAAAGCTATACACGTGCCGCACGACAAAGGGAGAAGAAATTATGAGAAAAATAGACAATTTTATAGCCACCGTAGGAACACCAAGGAAAATTCTTTTAGACAATGCTACGTATTTCCGGAGTGACCGATTCAAGAGACAGTTGCAAGACAGGGGAATAGGGACAAATTTTGTCAGTATCCGACATCCTAAAAGTAATCCGTCAGAACGTTTTATACAAGAGACTACAAAATTCCTCCGCATTGCTGCCATTGGACAACATCGACGATGGGATAGAAAAGTGGCAGAAATCGAAAACTACTTGAACACCACTCCAAGTACAGTGACAAAAGAGAATATGTCATGAAGGGTATTATGCCAGTACGGCCATGGGAAGAACCGGAGCAGAGAGAGTATCAAATAGTATTGGAAACTGTTCGAAGGAGGCTGCAGCGCAGTAATGAAAAATATCTCCAAAGGCAAATCCAGAATAGAAAACGAAGACCAGTGACTTTCCAGAAGGGAGAAAAGGTGCTTGTAAGGGCGTTACGAGTATCAAATCTCACGGGGGACGTGTGTGCAAAGCTAATGCCTATTTTCGAGGGTCCATACATCATACAAAATGAAAATGGAATAAACAGCTATGTTCTTAGACATGTAGAATCAGAAAAGATACGAGGAGTTTACAATATCCAGGATGTGTACAAATACCATGAATAAGAATATTATAGATTTTAAGATGGAGTAATAAAAATTTAGGATAGGATAAAATGACTACAAAAGAAAAATTTTGTGTTGAGAGAAAATAATATTTTTTTTTGGTTACACTTAAAAAAAAGGAATATTTGTATCTCAAAACAAGGCGGGGATTTGTTATGGATCAGTTTATCGATCAGAAATAGAATAAAGAGTTTTTTTTATTATTTTAATATACCGCGGGCATATAAGTTAAAATACAACCCTGTACTTATTTGTAATCGTTATAATAAGAAAAGACATTGTTTCCGTGACGGACTAGTTTTTCCTTGAAGGACTAAGTGAATAGTGAAAGGACAATGGAATTCGTGTAATTATATATTTAAGGAATAAACTTTGTAATTGTATTTTGCGGTGGACATTTTTCGAAAGTAAATAAGAATTAGATTTAGATATGAGATAACAAGAATTTGGAAGCTTATTTCGGTTGAAAAAGGCAAAATTGTTAATGGTTTCTGAAAAGTAATTTGAGTGAAATTAGTTTATTTGTTTTAAATATTATGTTGGAAATTTTCTGAATCGAAAATTAGTGGGAAAGATGAATGCTTATGATTGGTTAAAAAGGAATGATGGGGGATGAGAGAGTTTGAGAAGGTTGTCTGGGGAGATTGAAAAGATTTATTATGTTACCGGCAGACCAGAAGAGAAGACGTGTTTTTTCGTGTAGTCAATCGGAGTAGGAGTGTTTTTCGTTTGTTAGTGAAAAAGGTGGAAGCTGAGAGCAGATCAAAAACGAGAAGATTAATACCTCTTTTGAGTCTGCATAGTCCACGAGATCTAATTGAGAAAGAAAGGAGAATTTGTGAATAAAGAGTACCGGTCAAAAGAGGCTTGGGCTTGTGTTTTCGGAGGAGTAGTTTGCTGGTATGCGGTTTTGGAGCGATGTTGAGAACGGGAAAGATTTGATGGTAGCCGGACATAATCAATCAAGGAAAGAACTGTGGTTTGATCGAGAGGAGACATCATTGGTGTAAAAAAAAAATAAAGGTCAGTCAAATAATTTGAATGAAAGAAAACTTTAAGACATTCTAAAGATAAAATCAAATATAAGCATACGAACTAAGATTCCAAGTTTTAAAGAGTTATTTTTTTTTGTGAATAAATTATATTTTTTATATGGTAAATTTTTTAGTAGATATTATTATAAAGCAGATCAATAGATAGTTTGTTAATTAAAATTAAATTTAGAGTATAGGAGTTTGTTGGGAAAGATAATTGTCCACAAAAAGTTATTTATTAACATTCACCGTATTGCTTATTGAAATAAATAATGATTTGTGTGCATATTTATGTTGTTTTAATGTTAATTCCGTTTCCTGTTTTATCCCGATTCTGAGCAACTAGGAGATACTGAACTCACTAGAAGAGATATATAAAGTAAACTGATTAAAGTAAAATTAAAAAGGCACCCTGAGAATTTTTAATAGTAATTGAATTGTATGACTCTGCATAAATTAGTGAACTAATTAATTAAATAATTGGATTAATTAAATTAGTCTTAATCAATAATAAGACATCATAAAGCAGATCACAACAATATATATATATATATATATATATATATATATATATATATATATATATATATATATATATATATATATATATATATATATATATATATATAAGAAATACTGGATATTAGTGATTGTCGATATAAACAAACGTTTATTAGGGTTGCAGTCAGAAAATTGGCCGGGATGTTAATGAAACATTCTTTTGAGTTTTTGTCTAGCTTTCGGAATGGTTTTATTCTATTTTCAAGACACTGTAATAAGAAAAATATGTAAATATTTATAAAATATCACAATTCTTCAGTGCAACTTACTAGTTGTTGAGATTATTTATAAAAGCTTTGACACTCAACATTAATAACACGCATATAAAATATAAAATAATAGACAAAATACATTCTAAAATTTTTAAAATTTAGGTAAAGATAGTAAAACTTAGTTTATGGCATCTTTTACTGGTGTGTTTTAACTCTGACACATAGAGAACAGAAAGTAAAAACCCTATGATTAAAAAGTAATTAGGTGTACTTAATATTATATTTCTTTTTAAGAAATACTAGAGACATCTTGGGTGATTTTATTTTTTAATTTTTTAACCTGTTTTAATGGTATGCAACATGTTATGCATACAAGTGTAATTTATGTACAGGTAAATATTCCAGTAAGTAACAATAAATGTTGCTCAGTTTATCTATGTCAGAATTTTTATTAATGCAAGATGTACTAGATTTTATGGAACACATTTCCAAGAAAACACGTTTTGAATGGTTCTTTTCCTTTGCCAAAATACAGGAATCCTCGAAATTAAATTAAAATGAATTTTGATACTCTCTATATTTCTGTTGTATTCTTCTAAGGCTTGTTATGTCTCTTGTAGATTTTTTTCCATGGTTTTGTTTTGTTTCATCCATTGCTAGTTTTGTTTCATCCATTGCTTGTTTTGTTTCATCCATTGCTCGTTTTGTTTCTTCCTGGTTTTCTTCCATTTTTTGTGACTGTAATTGCATAAGTTGTAATGTTTTTGATATTCCCGATTTCTCCTGACTTTCTATCTCTATAATTGCTGTTTCTAACATGTCTTCTTGTTCTACATTTTCTTCTTGTTTTTTGTTTTGTTTGCTTTTATTTTTTGTCACAGACATTTCTTTTCTCGAAGTAATATCGGGAAATAGCGGGCATATCATTAAGAGACAGACAAACCAACAGAAGTATACGCGAACAATGCAAAATTAAAAATATTAACAGGTGGATAAAAACAAGAAAAAAAAAACTGGAACGAACATGTAAACCGAATGGGACCAGATAGATTAGCGAACATCTGTAAAAACAACAAGCCGTATAGCAGAAGACCCGTTGGAAGGCCGCCAAAAAGGTGGAAAGATAATGTACAGTCAACAACGACTGAAACAGAATAAGAGGCAGACAAATAGGAGTAATCCTAGTCACGCGAAGAAGAAGAAGAAGATAAAATTCAAATATATCAACTTTGACCATTCGATAAATAAATTTTCAATCACCTGTTTTTCCTTTGTCTTTCCTTTCAAAATTGCAACCAGAAATACATTAAAATGCCTTGACCTTGGGGGCCAGTTTTTATGATCTGCTTTGTTTTAATTTTTATTAATTCTAATTGAATTAAACTGGATCAAATAATATTTAATTTCTCAGTGTTCTTTACTACACAATAAAATTTATTTTACTTTCAATTCGTGGCTTCTAGTATTTCCTGGATGCTGGCTTTCTTTAGGATACACAAACCGAATAAATATTTTAACACAATTTATAGCCTTTTAAAACAATCACCATTTATTTCAATACCATATATAACTATCAACGTAAAAATTGTATACACTGAATTATCCTCAGAGCAAAAGAAAACTTAATTCTGTTATTTCCATTTTAAATCCTAATTTATTTAATTTCCTGCAAAATTTTTCTCATTAACTTTCTTAAAAACAAACAAATTTTCTTATATGCAAATGCTCTGATTTATGAATTTAATTCTTTTTTATCAATTGGTTTATGATATGAGTTTAAATAAAATATATGGTGTACATACAACGCCTATTTTAAAAACAAATTGACTGACCTTTTTTAGTTTCTTTCTGGAATGTCTCCCAACCGATACTGACGAGATACAACGCTTATTTTACAAATTGACTGACCTTTTTTATCTTCTTTCTGCGATGTCTCTCAACCGATACTGACTTAGTCTCCGGATTGTGTTTCCTGAAATACTGTCCAATTTTCCAAAATACGAGTGGCTCTGCTTCCTCCCTTTAAAAACTGTTACACAAAAAACAGCACAAACTCAGTTTTTCTCAAAATTAAAAACCTCCGACTCGTTTCACAATAATAATAATGGGACTCTTTCCGCAAATTGCGTCTTCTGTCTATAATGGTTATCTTGTACAAACTTTATATAACCTTTCTCCTTTTCTTACAAATGGGCAATAGGAGTCTCTTCGGACACAAGGAGTTTGAGATTCTCGACCTGGGTTTCGATTCGTCTACAACTATTCTGCTCACCAACTTAAACTCACACACAAAAACTTATACTTCTTTTTTACACACTGTTCGCAAACTGGACTTTTTGTTCTGGCTGTTAAAAACACAATAATGATTCCACACACTGTTCTTAAAGTGGACTTCTCGTTCTCGATCTTAAAAACACAATAATTAAAATCTGGTTCAATTTTCAAGTCGACTGTCCTATTTTTCTCCTCTAGCCAATCAACATTCATTCATACAAATTCATCCCACTATCAAACTTCAAATTTTCCTAATTTTAAATTTCAAGAAATCAAGCTAAGCTTTCTTTTGTTTTGTTACCGGCAAATGCCTCTTTGTAAAAGATAACATCTATTCATAGCATTACCTTCGAAGAAAATAATATACATCCCATTATACCATGCGGTCCATATGTATGGAATAAATTCATTTTTGGCGTTATTATGTACTATCTGAAAAAAACCTGAAACAGGTCGATTTTTATTCTTAAATTGACAATTTACAGTATGAAAATATTATCCCCTTCCAGCACCCCCTTTGAATTATAAGAACCCCCTCAAAAATTTTAAATAACAAAGGAGGTCGTGTGGCACCTTGTTAGAAAGGGATTTTAGTTCTCTGTTCAGAAATATAAAGTTTTTTAAGTTTAGTGCAATCATAACTAAGAAAATTGATTTTTAAGATGTAAAATTTTAATAATGTCTCTATCACAAAACTTTAGGTTGAATGAAGATAATAATGTCACATAATATTTAGAATGTATTTTTCAATGTAATTTTCAATTAAAATAAATGTTAAAAATGACCACCATTCACTTCTTGACAATAGACAATGCGATTTGGAATTCTCGCACAACATTTTGTACGACCTCGGGGGTTATTTTGTTAATTTCTTCCGTTATCCTAACTTTTAAATCAGCAATACTGTTTGGTCTATTAAAATATACTTTAGATTTTAAATAACCTCATAAGAAGTAATCGAGTCAAATCTGAGATCTAGCCGACCATTCGATCGTTCCACGTCTTCCAATCCACCTATTGGGAACAACCTCGTTTAAATAATTTCTAACTATACGTGCAAAATGCGGAAGAGCTCTGTCTTGTTGGTAGTAAATAGATCGATCTATCTCATTTATATGATTGACATCAGGAAAAAATCTTCGTAATGTAGGCACTAAAAAGTTAATCAAAAAATCTAGATAAACCTTATCATCAACTGTGCCCTCAAAAAAATAAAGACCAATAAATTTATTGCTAATGATACCAGCCCAAATGTTAATTTTTTTTAGGATATTGCGTGATTGTCACACACCAAGTGAGGATTTTCTCTGAGTTTGTTAACCGTTCCATTTAAATGAGACGTCGCTTCATCAGAAAAAACTATTTTGTTTATGAACTGCAAATCTGCGTTCATTCTGTCCATCATTATTTCACAGGATTCTTGCCTTCTATCGGGATCATCTTAATTTAACTCCTGAACCAACTGAACTTTGTAAGGGTGGTATTTTTCTTTATGCAAAACTCTCAAAATAGATGATTTACTTACATCATTGACGGAGGCCAGTTTTCGAGTTGTCTTATGCGGATTTTCCTCATTCTCTAGAAGTACATCTTTTTGAAGAACTTTTTTTCATCAGTAAATTTAACATTTCTACCTGGTTTTTCAATATTTTTTACTTAGTGTGTTACTTAATGTTTTTCGTTACTCCAGTGTAACGAAACTTTTTTTCAATTTTGCTAACTGTAGACTGCGAAACTTGTTAACCAGGGTATTTATTATTAAACATTTCACAAACCTTCTTTTGAGTTCTTGTTTTATTACCAAAACCAATCATAATTAAAACGTCTACTCTTTGAGTCTCGGACAAATGAGCCATATTTAAATTTAATACGCCCACAAATATTATACTGACGTCTTTTAATAACTTTAAATACCTAAATGACAGCAGCCTACTAGATTCATATCAATTGTTTATTTGGCTTTTTGACTAGTATTTTATTATCTTCTAACATTGAATCTGCAATCAATAATAATTAAAATTCAGTCGATTTTAACAATAAACACAAACAAGTCTGGCGAATTGTTTTTGCCAAAGCCATTTTTGTTTAGCCAAAGTTTTTTCCCTAATGTTTAGCAGAATAGATTCGAAAATACCTGATTTTTTCTAAAGTATATTTTAATAGATCCTGCAATATTGCTGATTTAAAAGTTAGAATAACGATAGAAACTAACAAAATAACCCCTGACGTCATACAAAATGTTGTACGAGAATTCCAAAATCGCCTCGGTTATTGTCAAGAAGTGAATAATGGTGGTCAAGTTGAACATTTAATTTAATTGTAAAAATGAATTCTCTCAGTTATGATTGCACAAACTCAAAAAACTTTATATTGCTGATTAGAGGACTAAAATCCCTTTCTAACAAGGTGCCACACGACCCCCTTTATTATTTAAAATTTTCGAGGGGGTGCTTATAATTTAAAGGGGGTGCTGGAAGGAGATAATATTTTCATACTGTAAATTGTCAATTTATAATAAAAATCGACCTGTTTCAGGTTTTTTTCAGATAGTCCATAGAAATGATATTTATTTATGTCTATTTAATTTATAATGTCTTGTTCTTATCTTAATTCATTAAAAGGCACAATAATTTATATCAATTTATTTAGACGAATAATACACATAATTTATTTAGGCGAGCGTAACAATAAATATCGCGGCCGCGGGTCTTGAGAATTAACTGCCCCTCCATATAAAAATGTTGTATTTATATACGAAATCCTGATATACTAGAATAGTCGAGAACATCTAGTTGGAGGATTCACCATAATTTGAATCTAGATCCTTCGCCAAATTTCTACAACAAAACAGAATTATTAGTCATCATATATTTAGGCCAGTATATTTATCGTAACATTGCCCCCCTCTTAAAAGATGGTTCCTCCTGGAACCTTGTCGGGACTGGAACCGGAACTGTATGCTGGTATCGGCAACTGGACCCTCTTTTACAACTTCCAGTTGTATAAAAATGACAAGGGACGGTTTTCTCTCCGCACAAGGTACTTAGCGGATTGCAACAGACTAACACCTGGACTTCGGTGTCTTTGAAGATCTCCTCCACCATATTTCGGATAACCCTCCAATCTAATTGGCGGCACTCCAACTTTGGCATGGCTAACTTTTGCACGTCGGACTCTAGTACGTGCTCTCTCAATTGAAGTAAGGCTTCCCATACATCTCGGTAGGTAGGTTGGTCACGGGCAGTGTCTTTTGTTACCAGGTAGAAAAGGTAACGTGATGCATCTTGGAGTTTCAAGGTTTTACCGGGAGCTGGCACTTGGCATTGAAGTTCTGCAACTCGACCAAACTTCCTTCGAAAGACGGATGCCAACCCTGGTGCGTCTTTGATACTGGCCGGGATGGTAAAGGCCAGCGAGTAGTCATCGGGGAGCGCGAGTAGATCTTGCTTTTCTTCAGTGGTAACACCATGTCTTGCTTTACCGGTACCTCCATAGGCACCCATGAATTCCTCAAACGTGAGGTCAAACACGTCTTGGACTTGGTTTACCTCCACTTCTTTATCTACGTCGTGGTCACCTTCGAAAGACGCCAGCCGGTTATGGTGTACTATCATCGGCTTTCCCCTCGGAATCTTGCTTATTCGGTAGATGACATCGTTGATCTTCTCCATAATTAGGTATGGGCCTTCCCAAAACTGCTGCAATTTGGGAGAACAACCTTTTCGCTTCTTGGGGTTATAGAGCCAGACCTTGTCGTTCTTCTTAAAGCAACCCTTTTCGGCTTGTGTATCGTACCGTTTCTTCATTCGGTCGCTAGCGATCTGAAGGTGGGAACGGACCAACTCATGTACATCGTCCATTCTCCTTCGTAATTCGGTCACATAATCTTCACCTGCTACATCTTCTCCAGGTCGACACCCAAATTCTAGATCACAAGGTAGTCGCATTTCGCGTCCGAATAGGACTCTGGCTGGTGTCTGGCCTGTTGATTCGTTAACAGCAGATCTGTAGGCCATTGTGAAGAACGGAAGGTATTGGTCCCAGTCTCGCTGATGATCGGACACCATCTTTGTCAAATACTTGCCGACTGTCCTATTCATCCGTTCTATCATACCATCAGATTGCGGATGATATGCTGTAGTTCTTGTTTTCTTCATGCCTAGTCTATCACATATTCCTTGGAATATATCGCTTTCGAAGTTCCTGCCTTGGTCACTATGTATCTCCAAAGGCACTCCAAATCGGCTGATATATTCTTGGATCAACTTATCTGCAACGGTGGCGGCCTTCTGGTCTGGAAGTGCGTAAATCTCGACCCACTTAGTAAAGTAATCCATTACTACCAACATGTACTTGCCTCCATTTTCACTTTCTGGAAATGGCCCAGCGATATCCAAAGCTATTCTTTCAAACGGGCTTCCAACATTATATTGTCTCATAGGAGCTCTCCTTTTTCGGTAAGGCCCGTTACTCGTGGCACAAATAGTACATTTCTTACACCAGTCTTTTACGTCGTCGGAACTGTTCATCCAATAAAACCGTTCCCGAATTCGCTGAAGGGTTTTCTTTACCCCAAAATGCCCTCCCGATGGACTGTCGTGTAACTGACGAAGTACTTCGGCTATTCTGCTCTTTGGGATCACCAACTGTCTTCTCTTCTCCGAACCGTCATCATTTTCCAGGACTCGTTTGAGCAAGCCATCTTCGATGATAAATGAGTCCCACTGGGCCCAATACGTCTTAACTACTGAGCATAGGTTTGATATTTCCTGCCAAGGTGGTCGACGGTTTTCCTCTTTCCATTTTCGGATTTTCCGTATAACTGGATCTCTCTCTTGTTCTTCCCTTATCTTAGTAGGCGTCCAGTCGTCGTTGACAATCGTCGTTCTTAGCACTGCTGCTTCCTTGGATTCCGTTTTGTTGCAGTGGGAACACTCTGCTGGGCATGGCCTTCTGGAAAGAGAATCAGCGTTTCTATGGCTAACTCCGGCCCGGTGCTCAATCTTAAAATCGTATTCTTGGAGTCGTTCGATCCACCTGGCTATCTGACCCTCTGGATTCTTAAACTGCATCAACCACTTAAGGGCGGCATGGTCGGTTCGGATTAGAAACTTTCTGCCATAGAGGTATTGATAGAAGTGCTCTACTGATTTCACTACTGCCAGAAGTTCTCTTCTCGTGACGCAATAATTCCGTTCAGGTTTTGAAAGAACTTTACTAAAATATCCGAGAACTCGTTCCTGTCCTCCTTGAATCTGAGACAGCACTCCTCCAATTCCCACATTACTTGCATCCGTATCTAAGATGAACTCTCCTTCTGGCAGTGGATACCCTAAAATTGGTGCTGTTATTAAATGCTTTTTCAACGTTTCAAAGGCATTTTGGCAGTCTATATCCCAGCGGTATTCTCTTGCTTCCTCTGTAAGTCGCGTTAATGGCTTAGCGATATCTGCAAACTTCTTAATAAACCTCCGGTAGTAAGTACATAGTCCAAGAAAACTTCTCACTTGATGTTTGTCAGTTGGTTTTGGCCATTCCTTAATGGAATCGATTTTTCCCTTATCCACGGCCACTCCTTCTTTACTGACTATATGACCCAGATAATTGACTCTACCTTGAAATAGCTGGCACTTCTTGGGGTTTAGCATCAATTGGGCAGCTTTAAGTCGATTAAAAACGTTTTCTAAATTCCTCAAATGATCTGCGAATGTCTCTCCCAAGACGATTATGTCATCCAAATAAACCAGGCATGTTTTCCAAGATAACCCTCTCAACACATTTTCCATAAGCCTCTCAAATGTCGCAGGAGCATTACAGAGTCCAAATGGCATAACGTTGAATTGCCACAATCCAGATCCTGTGGTGAAGGCTGTCTTTTCTTTATCTACTGGGTCCATTTCTACCTGCCAGTATCCAGACTTCAAATCCAAAGTAGAAAACAATTTGCTTCCAGCCAATGTGTCCAATGTGTCATCGATCCGAGGCAGAGGATAACTATCTTTCTTGGTAACGTTGTTCAGCAAACGGTAATCCACACAGAACCTCGTCGTTCCGTCTTTCTTCTTAACTAGGACCACCGGAGAGACCCATGGGCTCGTAGAAGGTTCTATCACCCCGTCTTTCTTCATTTCCTGAACAATCGTTTCAGCTTCCTCTCTTTTCGCCTGTGGTAATCGTCGAGCTGTTTGACGAATTGGCTTAGCATTACCAGTATCAATTTTATGCTTAACAACCGTAGTTCTTCCCGTCTTTCCTCCTTTCGGTACGAAAATATCACGATACTGCCGAAGAAATTCCCTTAATTTCCTTTTCTCCATCTGATTTAGAGACTGTCCTGCAACTGCAACCATTTGGTCGAATTTATCGTTGGAATTATCAGATGTTGTCGCCTGACGGATTATGGATGCTCACAGGTGCGCACAGGACTCACAGGTACATAAGTTCCTACTTTTGTCTCTTTCTTTATGGTCACTGGGTAGTCGTTGACATTGATAAGTCTCACAGGAATTTCCTTAGCCGAAGTCACCAATTCCTTTCCAATTATGATTCCACGGCCAACCTCATCGTCGTGGTTCCAAGGCTCCATCATAACAGGTCTCCCTTCGTCTACAATTCCCTGTAGTCGCGCTACTATGATCGTTTCGCTTCTCGCAGGCACGACTGTATCTTCTGTAATGGCTGCTTGCACAGTGTTGTCATTATGTGGATGGAGAAATACCTCCTCGTTGCCAACTTTGATTACCTTATTCTTAAAATCCAATTGGAATCCATGCATATTCATTACGTCCATTCCTAATATAACATCCTCTTCGATGTCAGCAACTATAACAGTATGGACAAACTTTTCTGCCCCAATTCCCAATTGTACCTGGATTTCTCCATGAATGTTGGCATTTTCACCTGTAGCGGTCCGAAGTCGTAACCTCGTTGGTAACAGTTTCTTTCGGCTGTTTATAACTGTCGGGCGTATAATGGTTCTGGTCGCTCCGGTATCCACCAACAACGTATGCTTTTTACCATTTATGTCTCCATCTACATATACACTATCTTCACGGCATTTCAAAGAAGCTATTAGTATGAGAGGGTCTTTGGAAAAGTTTTGGGTCGAAGCTGCCCCCCTAAGGCTGACCCGTTCTAGTTTTCCTGATGGTAAGTTTCTTGATTTGCGTCGTACCTAGGGTGCTTACAGGAGCTTCGTACGTGTCCTATTTCGCCACAATTCCAGCATCTGATGGTCTTCGTTTTCTTGTATGTCATGCTTTTCATCATATTAACGAGCTGGTCAAGTTTATCTTCATCTCCTTCCTCTTTTACAGTCCTAACTTTACTGTACCCGCCAGAGGCCTGCGTAGCTGACTCGTATTCGAGGGCGGCGGATAGGACATCAACCAGCGTCTTGTGACGAGCTAATCGCAGTGTTCTCTGCATTTCATGATCACGAAGACCATCAATAAATGTTTGAACGGCCAATTTTTCCATCATGTCTTCGGGAGCTGTTGGATAAGCATATCGTACTAATCTGGCAATATCTACCTCATATTCTTGAAGGGCCTCATCTTTCTTCTGTCTACGATTTTTAAGCTGTGACTGATATACATGCTCCAAATGTTCGTGGCCATATCGCATATTTAACCTCTTCTTCAGTTGTTCGAAATCATCGGTCTCCTCTACGGCTATGGTCTGAAGCACATCTAAGGCATCTCCTCGAAGAGCGATAGTCAGGTTTACAGCCTTTTCTTTTTCAGACCATCCATTTGCTCTTGCGGCTGATTCGAACTGTTTCATGTAGTTGTTCCATGATGATTTTCCGTCGAAAGTTGGGACTTTAACATGAATAGAACCTCCACTTCCTTCAAATTTCGGCCGTGTCTCCAACTTACATTTCGTCTCGTCTTCTTTTATCTCCACTGTAATCGGATTGTTACCTCTCTCTGCTGTCCCTGTTTCCTCCATCTTCCTTTCCATCTCTTTCCATATCTTTTCTTCGAAGGCCAACATATCGGCAGCAACTTGGTTTTTTAACGAAGACACTCTATCGTCAAGAGCAGATATCTCTGAAGTGACTTTAGAGATGTTATCAGAAACTTTGCTTTCCAGAGAAGAAATCTCGTTAGAAACTTTGCTTTCTAAAGAAGCGATGTCGCCGGATACTTTGTTCTCCAATGATGCGATGTCGCCGGAAACTTTGGCTACATCACCAGAAACTTTGGCTACATCACCAGAAACTTTGGCTACATCAGAAGAAACTTTCGAAATATCGTCAGAAACTTTGTTCTCCAATTTCGAAATCGACGAGATGACAGCGTCTTCAAATATATAAGTCTCTGGATCTAGACCTTCTTCTAGCAAAGCGTTCTTTAGTCGTTGGACTAACTCAGCCTTTTTTCCGGTAGAAGCTAATTCTCTGTCTTCGAGATGTCTTCTTAAATTCGTCACTGTGAGCTCATAAATCGTAGCCATTTTCACAATTTATTTTACGTATTCCACTATTCCGACACCAATGAAATGATATTTATTTATGTCTATTTAATTTATAATGTCTTGTTCTTATCTTAATTCATTAAAAGGCACAATAATTTATATCAATTTATTTAGACGAATAATACACATAATTTATTTAGGCGAGCGTAACAATAAATATCGCGGCCGCGGGTCTTGAGAATTAACTGCCCCTCCATATAAAAATGTTGTATTTATATACGAAATCCTGATATACTAGAATAGTCGAGAACATCTAGTTGGAGGATTCACCATAATTTGAATCTAGATCCTTCGCCAAATTTCTACAACAAAACAGAATTATTAGTCATCATATATTTAGGCCAGTATATTTATCGTAACACCATAATAACGCTAAAAATGAATTTATTCCATACATATGGACCGCATGGTATATCTAACATTAATTTTGAATTCTTATCTGCTACAAAACCATGTATCATTATTTGTAAAATTTTAAACAATACTTTCTTACTTTCTAAATAACCCGAATTCTATACAAATGTTTTTCTATACAAATGTTCTTAGAAACTATTCATTGTTTTAAATCCACTTCTCTCTGAAAACACTTATTACAAATAAAACATATTTATAAATTTTTAACCTATACAGGGTCTTGAATATTTATCATCTCATGGTATTTTTAAAATAAAAATTTATTTTATTTTCGATCTCGACATTATTATCACTCTATTGCAAAGCAATATCTTCTTTTTATTTTAATTTTAGTTTGACGCAGCATTTTATCACATTGTCGATTCGAAAAAGAACAATTACTATTTAAATGGGAATAAGCTAAAATTAAAGGTTAAAGTACGTTTATTGACGTTTCAATTTCCACTTCGGAAATCGTTCTCAAAATACAAACATTAGTAAATTAAACAAATTTTGTTTTTTTTTGTTGCAACAAAAAAACAAAATTCGTTTAATTTACTAATGTTTGTATTTTGAAAACGAATTATGGTTATCCAATTAGTGGATGTTGGCGACAATTCTGGCATACTTCTCTCGGTCTTGTGTGGCTCTAAAGAGTGCATAGACATCGAGGTTTGTCCAATCCCTTATGTTTTTAAATCATGAGTATTTCTTTCTTCCGATGCCCCGTTTTCCTTCTATCTTCCCTTCCATAATAAGCTTTAAGAACTGTTAATTGGAATTTCGAAATATATGACCCAGATAAGCAGTTTTTCTTCTTTTGATTATTGGCAGCAATTCTCGTTCTATGTCCATTCGATTTAATACTTCTACATTTGTTATGTGATCTGTCCAGGAAATTTTAAGTAGTCTTCTAAATACCCACATTTCAAAGGCCTCCAATCGGTTCATCACATTGGTCTTTATGGTCCAGGTTTCTATACCATATAGTAGTATGGAGTAAATGTAACATTTTACAAAGCGATATCGGACCGTTAAGTTAAGACTGCTGTTGCTTAGCAACGTTCTCATATTAGTAAATGCTGTTCTGGCTTGCTCAATCCAGCTACGTATCTCTATGTCTGGATCTAGATCTTCAGTTATCCAACTACCGAGACATCTGAACTTGTGGACCTTTTGGATGTCCTTATTGTTTACTTTTATATTTAATTTCATATTTAGTGTTCTGCTAACCACCGATACCTTCGTCTTGTCTATATTAATCTTCAAGCCCAGTCGTTCTCCTTAAGTGTTTATTCTATCTATTAGTCGTTGTAGCGCTTCTCGGCTATCAGCTGTTATGACTGTATCATCAGCATAGCGAAGATTACTAATAATCTGTCCGTTGATTTTGATTCCATCTTCAGTGTCAGTTCGGTCCGATGGTCAATCGTTATTCTATTTGTTTTTTCTTTTATTCGTTTTCTCTCCGATCTTTCCAGATTTTTGTCATGATCTTGGGTTTATTAGAAACTGGTACATTCCCTACTCATGGTTTTTGAGGTTTTATATTTGATTTCTGTTTAGGATCTAACTTAATTTTATTTTCAGGTTCTACTTGTATTGTTTTTGTAAGGACTGTCTGTGATTTGTCTTTCGCGGGTGTATTTGTCTCTTGTCCTACTTCGTGAAGGATAAGAGTGTTAAAATTTGTATGCAACTGTCTGAATTTTAGATCTATTACACATTCATAATGATCTACTAAGTCTATGCCTATTACGCCATCGAAATCAATGTCTAGATTAAAAATAAAAACTTTGTGAGGATTATATTTAGTAAAGGACAGATTCTGCAATTAATAATTTTTCGGCGGTTATGCCTTGAATAAGTACCTTTCTTGAATTTGTAATTCCAGCACCCGTGTCAATCAGAAGTTTAAAAGAATTAATAGCATCATTAATAGTAGATATTCTATACCAAAGCTGGTGCAAATTGTGGTGGGAAAAACCGGTTATTTGAAAAACCCTAACTTTTAACCCTTGACCTTTCACTCTTAATCTGTAACCCTTGATCTTTGACTCTTGACCTTTAACACTTGATCTTTAACCCTCGATCTTTAACCCTTAACCTCTTTGACTCTTGATCTTTGACCCTTGACCTTTAACACTTAATCTTTTACCCTTGATCTTTGACCCTTGACCTTTAACCCTTAATCTTTGACACTTAATCTTTAACCTTTAATTTTTAACACTTATCTTTTACCTTGATCTTTAACCCTTGACCTCTAACCTTTAAACCTAACATTATTCAGATTTGTAACCAGTTTTGGTGGGAGAAACCAATTATATCAGTTATTCCAGTTTACAATTTTCTCGGTTATACCAAATTATTTCGGATTTTAAAGTATCTTTGCCACCTACCCCTTAATTATTACAAGTAAAACTTATAAACTATAATATACAGTATTGTGGTTATATTACTAAAATTAGCAGGATCTTTGTTGTAATAATTGCATAATGTGAGGACAATCTATGTGTACCTTATATAAATTGTAAATTTTTTAAACTTTAGTATTAGTTATTTAAACGTATCCTATTCCACATTGTACAACCTGAGAACGATGTATGTATATTTAAATACTTAATATTATAAACATCTTTGAGTTAATGTAAGAAATCGGTCAGCCCTAGATTTTTAACTTTATTATTAGTTATTTAAACGTATCCTATTCCACATTGTACAACCTGAGAACGATGTATGTATATTTAAATACTTAATATTTTAAACATCTTTGAGTTGATGTAAGAAATCGGTCAGCCCTAGATTTTTTATTTTTTTTTTAAAGCAACACATGCATATTACATCAGATAAATAATCTTCGCAGATTCTGGCTCCCGTATGATATTTTGCTGATTTTTCATTACACTCTTCTACCGCATATCTTCTTATTCTTATGGTAGCTCGTTCGGCTTCGTATTCAAAATCGTATGCATTTTCATTAAAAACCCACTGCAAATTTCGGACAGCTTCAGCTAAGTTGAGAGTTTTGTACCATCTAAACACGCATCCATGACTAAATTCTAAAATTAATAATGTTAGCAACAATATTCATTGAAAAATATTTATTACCTTTCTGATCTCACTACGAACAAAATTTTACTAATCTACTGAAAATTATTTACTGTTTAACTTATATTACGACGAACTAAATGTTACTAAAGATACTTTTACAATCCTCAATTTATGTAGTTTACATTTTAAACACTGCGCATGCCTAAGTTGCTGCGTAGAGGTGACCTTGATTTACATAAATAAAAAGTAAGTACATTTGATATTTAAGAACATTAACAGGTTAATAGCAATGGACTGTTGTCACAAAGCTAAATTAATGGTTCAACATCCGCGAAAACCTTTTTACAAGTTTACTGAAGCAGAATTAGAAAACTTTACCCTACCATACTTTAGAAAATGTGTGGTACCGGTGGAATTACTTCGATCTTGGTATAAATTACCCACAAAAGCAGTTCAAGATTTTGAAGTTCAGACTCGTCTGCCATGTTTTGTACATTTTAATCGTCCCGAGTGGAGAACAGAGCTTGAAGGTACAGCACCAGCGCATTCCAGTTGTCATTTGTGTAAGTCTGCGCTTGAAAACTTAAAAAACATGTATAACAGTGTAATAAATAGTTAAGAAGGTATTATTTTTTTAAAAAGAGTTTTTATTATACTAATAACCTATCCTAACCTTGACTGTCACCCTGACTTGGAACTAGATCATGACATGACCTTTAATGTCATTCACGTGACCTTGAACTTGATTTTTTCGTGACCTTGAACTTGACCTTAACATGACCTTTAATTTGACCTTTGCGTGACCTTGACCTCGATGCTGACATTGACCTCGACCTTGACATTCACATGACCTTGACCTCGACCTACCTTGATTGGAACCGGTTTTCCCCACCAGGAATGGTATAGAATATCTACTAATAATGTAATATAAATTTTTAGAAGTCATTGTATGAAATGGGCTTACAGGAATGTCTGGGAAAATTGAGATTCGGGTGGAAGTTATTCAAGTTGAGTATTTCGATTTGTTCTTGTATTTCCGTAATATCTGTTGAATTCGGAGGATCGTTTTAATTGCGAAGTGAAAGAAAATCCTGATAATTTTCTGTATTGGGTGTATTATTAGCATTGGTATTATAAAAATCGGTCTGCAGATTATTTTCTGTATAATAATCTGTTATCATAATTATCTGTGTAATAATCGTTTGTATAGTAATTGTCGTCTGTATAATAGTTTTCCGGTATTTCGTCAGGCTATTTGTTTAAAACATGTGCCGTTTGAAAATTTGGATGTCTTTGACTAATAAATGGACGATTTTGATTTTGAGATGAAAAAGAATTTCTCTGTGGGTTTAAATTCGGTTGATTGGAGGAATATTGATTCCTATCCTAGTTTTGATAGTTGATAGTTTCTTGGTCCACCATTATATTGGTTTTGGTGACCGGGTGGCCTAGAAAAGGTTTGGTTTCATTGTTTGAAACGTGAAGGCGACATTCGGTATTTCAATGACCAATGCGGCCACAATTTCTAGGTCAGGTCCCTACTGTCTCCGAAATGAAGATTTAATAATTGTTTTATTTTTGATGAGAATATTGCTTTCTAGAATTTAGAAGATGAGCTGCTTTACCTTAAGTCTATTTTTTATGTGAATCGTTAATATAACGCGTTGATCGCCTGTGGCCATCTCAATAGAACAGTGGCACGCATCTAAGAATGTAGAAAGAGAAATTAGATCTCCTTCAAATTCAGGGATAAGTGAAAATATTTATAAAAGCTTATAAGGTTCGATATCTTGTTGAGTCTGTGAACGTGTCTCGGGCATTTTGAGAGTGATTTTCATATTCGAATGAGATGGAATAGAAATATAGAGAAATATAAAAATATATAGATAATAAATCAGTATATATCAAGATAAAAATGTACCACTAAAATATATCAAAAGAAATATATATCAATAGAAAGTATACATATCAGTAAAATGTATCAATATAAAATGTAAGGTAAAAAGAAATATATCAATAATAATTCCTTAAAATATTAGATAATCAACTTTGTATTTATGTAATATATATATATATATATATATATATATATATATATATATTGTATTATTATTTTGATTAATTGACTTTCTGTATAGTCAAAATCATAAGTTGTATTGAATAAAATATTAAATCGAGATAATTGAAAATCAACTTAAATAAATAAGAACATCGGGACGTCTTGTTCTTTCTGCTCAGGTACCAGAGGCTTCACTAGGTGTTCCTTCCGTACACTACAGGAGTGAGGACGTTCGTAGATTCTTTTTTTCGTTGGCGTTAAGGGATGAGAATCCGCCGTTACCAGTTAATATACACGTGTTCTACCAACTTTAACTGGATCCTACTGACTTTGCGCTAAATGTTATATCAATAATTACTTGTTTAACTAAAAAAAACTTTATTTGTTATAATTAAAATGGTACAATATTAAATTAATTTAAAATTACTACAAAACTGACTCCGTTGAAGTATCTGCTAAGAGTGGTCTTCGTATATATATATATATATATATATATATATATATATATATATATATATATATACAGTGATGAGTGTCTTACCACCCGGCAAAATAGCCAAAAAGGATAGATGACAGATTAAGTTGTGAGATAGTACGAGATAAAGCTAGTTGTTAGACGTGGCTATTTGACTTCAGTCATAATTATACGGATGACCTAGAAAATATTTTATTTTAATAATTTCTGATGTTAGAATAAATGATTGAATAAATTAAGATATATTATAGTAAAAAACATTAATTAGTAGCGATTTTAAATTATAAGTCTTTAAGTTTATTTAATAATAAAAATAACTCAACTGAAATATTTGACTAAACTAAAGGTAGGTATGTTCTGTCCGAAAACAATTTTTGTATGTGGAATTGGTGTATTAGTTAGAGACGTGGTCTATTGACAAGAAGATTGGGGTTCAATTCACACCAAGTATAAAATTTTTGTTTTACTCAATCAAAAAATAATAACAATTTTTTGAAAAACTCACTATTTACAATTAATTCTTATTCCAATGTTATAAAATAGAAATAATTCCAAAATAATATAAATTCAATTCCAGTTTTACAGTCTTCAGTTGTGAATGCAAAATAATCCGGTGAAGACTGTTTAATTTCAAATCCATCACTAAATTCTCAGTGTTAATATCAATTCCTTTGTACAGGTACTGATTTTCAAAACAATTGACAACATTGGAATGGATGCGCGCGAATAGCTGCCTGCTTTATAGCTAACCAAATCATCAAGCCTTTAGCCATCAAATAATAACATATCGAGAAGTGTTTTTGCATGGTAAACAGAAACTTTTTATTGAAAAAACAATTCGTAAAAATGGTTTTAACGGTCGAGGAAAAAGTGCAAATTGTTGTCTGGCATGTGAATGGATTATCAGACAACATGATTAGACAACAATTTGTAAATATGTTTCCAAATAGGCCGGCTCCAGCACGATCAATAATTCAGTCTATTATCCGTAATTTTTTTTACTTATAGATCAGTGTTCGCTCCAAGATGAGTTCGTAGACGAAAGGAGGTAAATCCAGATTTGGAACTAAGGAACACTTTGATTTGTGCAAGTATTGAGCAAAATCCTACCCAATCAACATCTCGTCTCGGAGAACAATATGGAATTTCAAAATTTAGAGTAGGTAAAATTTTGAAAAGACATGGAGACCGTCCCTATAAACTTCATAAATCCAACGAACAATTCCCTGGGGATTAATATAGACGTTTAGAATTTTGTCAAACTGCCATGGAAATGTCACATCAAGATGAACATTTTTTAGAGAACGTTTTGTTCACCGATCAATGTACGTTTTCATTGCATGGCCGTCACAATTCAATGAATGCTCGGTATTGGTCTCGAGGAAATCCTCGTCAGATTTATGTGGCTCGTTCCCAGCGTCCTCGAAAAGTAAATGTTTGGGGAGGCATAATAGGAAATCACGTCATTGGTCCATTTTTTATAGATGGTATGTTGACTGGGCGGAAATACTTGGAACTTCTGCAAAATCAAATTGTCTCAGCCCTTCGTAATTTACCAATACCTTTCGATTCCATATGGTTTCAACACGATGGTTGTCCTGCATATAATTCTCGCATCGTCAGTGAATATCTCAGTGCGACTTTTCCTAATCGATCGATTAGTGGCCACGGAGATATTTTTTGGCCTGCAAGATCACCTGATCTTGCACCTTGTGATTTTTTTATGTGGGGATATATCAAGTCCAAACTATATGGAATTGAAGACGATAGGCCTAATTCTCTCCAAGAATTAAGAGAAAAGATCTCTGATTCAATGAGAAGTATTAGTCCAGAAACACCTAACTTTGTTAGATGTTTCGTCTAACTAATGTTAGACGAAACTTTTATAATAGATTGGGTTATTTTTCTGTTGCTAATGGAGGCTTATTCGAAAATTTTTGTAAATACATTTCATTAGAATAAAATACGTTTACTTAGAATATTTTTATAGAATTTCTACCTATTAAAACATTTTTTGTAAGTACATTTATTTAGAACGTTCTTTTATGTTTGAAGTATTTTTACTTTATTTTCAAAAGTACGACATTGTTTTTTCAATAAGATTTTCATGTTTTACTATAAACACTTATAATAAAGACTGAAATAAATGTTTAGTGATTTAAAGCAAAACGATATAATATCTGCATAATTTCAAATTTTAAAAAAGTAAAACCTTCATGTGGAATTCGAACCCTGAGGGCCAACATGAGAACATCGTGCCTTGAACTCTGATCCATCAGACTTTTATAATTCTTTAGTGTCAGTTTGGGTTATTGTTCTGCTGCTAATGAAGGCTTATTTGAACATATTGAAAATACGTTTATTTACTATATTTTTTTATTTTTGTAGAATTTTTACTTATTTAAACATTCTTTAAACGTTCTTTTAATTTTGAAGAATTTTTACTTTATTTTCGAAAGTACGACGATACTGTTTTTTCAGTAAGATATTTATGTTTAACTTTAAACATTTCTCATACTAGTAACGACTGACATAAATGTTTAGTGATTCAAAGCAAAACGATCTCAGCATAATTTCAAATTATTAAAAAAAAAAAGAAAACCACATGTGGGTTTTGAACTCTAATCGTCTGCGACGTCTGTGTCGCAGAGTCGAATTCTTACCACTAATCCACGAAGGATTGTGATTATTCCATGACAAGAGTGTATAAAACTCCTCAAATCATAGTAGAAATTATTCTTGGTTAATAATTTCAAACTTTAGATTAAATAATTACTATTAATTAAATTATTTTATTCACATTTTTGCTTTATTGTGGCCAATCAGTTATTACTTTATGCGAAATTAAAAAGTGGAAATACGTCACACATACGACGTTACACATAATAATTATGACCGAGGTGATTTAGCTCGAAGCTAACGTCTAAAGGTGTGAGACTATAGATAGTAGTAATGTAATGTAATGTAAATTATAGCTTTCTACCGATTATTTCCCACCTCTACGAGTTTCATCTCTTTTTATTTCACAAGGTAACTGTGTTTTCTATCGCTTACGTTAAAAAGCCGGGTGGTAAGACACTTATCACTGTATATAGATAGCATTACAGCAAGGAGTACGACTGTTTAAGTGAAATTGAGGTTATCAGTCAAGAAGAAATAAAAAAGTAAAAATAATATTTTAATCTTTTAATAGAAAACGTTTTGTGCAATATTCTGCACTTCTTCTGTTATAATGATTGTGAAGTAACATATAGATGTAAAAACAATGTCAATTACAATGGTTTTCGGTGTTAAAACTTATTAGTTGAAAAATAAATTAATAAATTATAACTATCGGTATAAGTCTGGTCAAGTAACACACGAGAAGTGGAAAAAAGGTATCTATTAATAAGAGAAGTTCTCTTATTTAATATACTCGCTGACCCGGCAGACTTCGTACTGCCTCAATAGATAAAAAAACTAAACTTTTGTATACAATAAATTTAAAACAAAAAAAAAGGAATTCGTTATTAACAAAAAATGCTCGATATGAATCAAGTGTAACAGTTATAATCTGAAACTTGCTTATCTTGTAATGAATATCATCATCATCATCAGTAGCTCGACAACCCTTTCTGGGTCCTGGCTTGTTCTAGGATTTTCCGCCATTCTGTTCTGTTCCTTGCTTTGTTTTTCCAGTTGGTAATCTTAAGTGTTTTCAGATCTTGTTCCACTTGTTCCATGTATCTAAGTTTGGGTCTTCCCTTTGACCTTCTTCCTACTGGTGTTTGTCTCATAATATATTTTGGTGTTTCAGTTTCCAACATTCGTTCAACATGGCCCATCCAGCGCAGACGTCCGATCTTTATGGATGTTATGATCTCGGGTTCATTGTATGCTGTATATAGTTCAAAGTTATATCTTCTGCGCCATATGTCATCTTCCTTTACCCCCTTATATATGTGTCAAAGGATTTTTCGTTCAAATATGCCAAATAATAGGTTTTCATCGCTTTTCGACAGTGTCCATGTCTCTGATCCATATACAAGGACCGGTTTTATCAGGGTCTTGTATATTTTGCATTTGGTTTTTCTTGTGATGTTGTTAGATCTTAGATGTTTAATTAGTCCATTATATGTTTTATTAGCGATATGTATTCTTCTCTTAACTTCTTCACTGCTTAATGCGTAATGAATATAACATCTTTATTTACCAACATTCAAAACAAGACTGTCATTAACACAGGAATCATGAAGTTGCATGATTAATTGTCATGGCACAAAGATTAAGTCCTTACAAAATAAAGTTTGCAAAACCATTTAATTAAAACCAAAATTAATATAATATCTTTATCTACATTAAATACAAAATAGATAAATTATAGGTGGTCAAGTTTTATTACTATGATGTTGCTTGTAATAGTTTACATATATTTTAAAGCTATAAAATAGTGTAAAAATAGTGTACACTTGATGTTGCTTAAAAATAATCACGTCACAAGAATTAGATACTTACAAAACAAAGTTTGCCTAAAATAATGGCTATTTATTTTTCAATTTGGTATTGATGGACATATATAGTTACGTTACAGTCTGTTAATCAATTTAAAGCGTTCTGATAAACTATCTTTTTTGATTTGTTTTGTGATACGTCAATAAAAAAAGATGGCAGTTTTCCGACGCGCGAACACGCGACGTAGAATTATTCATGTGCCAAACAGTGAAACTCCCAAGTTGATTCCGCTGGCCTTGCGATTTATTTATGGTGATCGCAAAGGCCAGACGCACGGGAAATTGTAGATCGAATGGTAGATCCGTTGGAATCATCGGTATACGCGGGATCAAGACATCCTCCCCTTTGTATTTTCAAACATATTGAGGCAACATGATTGTTGCCTCAATAAAGTTATTGATTAGCTTTTTCACAGCCAGTCTTACGGATGACAACTGATCCTACTTTCATCTGCAAATTGTGAGGTTGTAATCAAGGGAATTCTAGCGAATTTAAAAACTCCATGGGATAATTGACTACGTCATCCTGGTTTATAACTGTGTTAACTGATCTGACGGAAACCAACTGTCCCGAAAGAAAATTCTGAATAGTCGCATTGAGATCCACATCTTTATTTTTCGCCGCCAATATTACTCGTTCACCCAACCAATTATGGTTATTGAACTGTGCTATATCTGAAAAAACACGTTGAATAAGCTCCTTTTGTGAGTACGATGGAACAGAAATCTTTGGGTAATGTGATGAATCTTGTCGAGGTGTCCACTGCGACTTTACCATTTCCAATGTCTAACAACTGCTTCGAAAACACATTTGCAGTTTCATCTTGTTGCAAAAATACTCGCATGGTAGTTGTTAATTGGAGTGTCTTTACGTATCGCCATAAATTTGATGATTTCAGGCATGCTTTTAGTTCATCAGCAACAGTTGATCGGAGAATAACTGGAAGAGTCTGACGAAAATCACCTGACAACAATATCATGGCCCCACCAAAAATATTTTGGTTGTCACGAAGATCTTTCAACGTTCTGTCCAGTACTTCCAGTGACCTCTTATAGACTATTGCGTATTCGTCTCAACAATCAATTTGCATACCTGTATGATCTTGGCCATTGCGCTATTTTTGGCGGTGTTGCAAATTTGCGTTTCCTTGATTTGCATGTTTAATGGTAATTTCAAGTTAAAATGTGCAGTTCGCTCACCTTCTAGCAGCGTTGCAGCTATTCCAGATGAAATCAACGCTAGAGCTACATCATTTTGCGACCTGATCCTTGCCAAAAGCAATACAGTTAAGAACGTTTTTCCGGTCTATCCGGGAACATCTGATCACAGCTACTATCAAAGTTTCGTACGCAATTCTTTGTTGTTGATTTAATTGCGAAACATTTGTACGAACTGTTTTGGTCAGTGCTTCAGTGTCGTACTAGTGTTTTCTTTTCAACTGATGGTTTAATGCATCGTGCATATGATGATTAGGTGCAGTCATTCCTAAACACAGTAATAATTTAATTGCCATCAATAAACACATATTCTATCATGATCAATGTCTCATTGTAAATTTCTGCAGTCATTTGTAGTGTAGAATTCATAGTTCGACGACGCCCACGATGCAAAACATCCTCAGACATGTCCCTATACTACGCCACAAATTTTTTGTATTCGAGGGGAAACATGTCGATATGATAATCACAAACAATGTACGAATTTGATGCGGCGATGAAGATATTATGGAATCCTTGAGCGTATTATGTCAGTGCGAATCTTTCTCGAGTAAATGTAATAGTTGACATGCATGACGGTAAGTGTCCATTAACTGTTCTCAGTTGCTCAAACAATGTCGCACCACATACATTCACAAACAATAACCTCAGATAATAACATTCGATGTACTGTGTAGATGCTACCCAGAGCATCTGAAACAAATACATTTGGATGTCCTTTAACAGGTATTCCTTGTTTTCTACACAGAATCAATTTTGATGATGCATTCCATGTGTAACAAAGTAGCAAATCAGCATACAGCAATGTGCGAGCAAAATCATTAGTTTGACAAACTGTGAAGAAGCTTGTTAATGTTGTCGATGGTGGATGTGCCTCTCTGTCTGCCGCGTTCCGTTCATTAAAATAATCCCTTTGTCCATTTTCTAAATTGAGTGCGAAATGGACTACTGCAGGATGTCTTTCATGGATCGCAAATAAAAAGATACGCCAAATTGCTTCGTTGCTAATTACATATCGACCCATCTAGTACTGTGATACTTCGTCATTTGCATCGCTATCTTTGTTAACAGAGTTACAATATTCCACATTGATGTGAGTCTCAAAAGCTGCGGACAATATTGGCGAGTATGGCACAATCCAACGATTTTCTACATCTTTATCAACATTTTGTCCTTTTAAGTTCACAACTATCGATCGTCCATTGTCCGCAACTGATCGCCAATGTCAATGGGTATCCATCATTTCCCGTGATGGGTTCAGCAATCAGATCTTTTGGGTATCGCTTGGAACACTTGCTGTACACCATACAGGATGAATTGTAGTTGAAAACTCTGCAAGGTCCATGTAGCATGTGTTTGATAGCTACTGCATGCAATTTTAGGTCAACTGTTTCATCAGGAATTTCAGCTGAAATTATGGAATCAATCTCATCTGGCCTTATTTTGTCCACTAACCAAACTAAAATATGCGTATGTGGCAGACCACGCTTTTTCCATTCGATAGACTACAGGGTGTCTCAAATTGGTATGTTTTACAGGGTATACCAAAAATTAGAGGAGATAGAAAAAAGTAGTTAAGATGTCATGACTTCTTTTTTCGTTAATAGATCTTTTTTCGTTAGTAGATATACATATTATGAAAACGTCCAGTGGCGTACTAGACATTTTTTAGGGAGTCTCCTTAAGGAAATATAATAAAAACTTTTGAAATTATTCCTTTTTGCATTTTTAATTTTCTTTCACCTGAAATGACATATATCTATTTTCAGTCGTTGGAGCTACTCTTCAGATAAATTCTTTATTTGACATCACGTGATAGACAGTTAGAAACAAAATACTCACTAACACATTCTAACATTTTATTATGAGGATAACAATCCTTCACAGTTTAATTTACCAGAAATAATATCAATCAACTTAAAAAATGGAAATAACACATCTACCAGCAACAAAAAAAAACTACTTAACAATCAGAATTAATTTTACGAAAATATTAACATTATAATAAACACAAAAACAACAATAATAAACAAAGGAACAACTAAAATTTATTTTACAAAAATTTAAAAATTATAACAAAAATATTCAAAGTGCCCCCGTTTTGTTATAATAATAATTGACACCTTTTCCTTACAGATCTTACTCAACTGAGTATATCCATTGGCTTTATTTTTCTAAATGCTTAATGAATGCTTTGGAATTATTTTTCAAAATAGTATTAGAGCCAGTTTTATAAATATTGTTTTTTTAAAATAGCCAAATAAAAAAATTAGCATTAAAAAAAATCTGATGAACAAGAACCATAAGTTCCACCGATTATGAAATTTTTCATTTAAATAATTTCCTACGAATTCGGCATTATGAGCAAGTGTTCCATCTTGTTAAAACAAAATGTATTCCTCTCGGCCAAATATGTATTTCTCATTAAAAATGTTACTTAAATTTTTTTTATGGTACTTATATGTCCGGTAGCAGTTAGTTTATCATCATCAAATACAAGATAAACTAATTTATTATGCATAACAAAAAACTAACGTTAAAACCGAATCTCTCTTACACCTCTGAACTAAGTGAGGATTTGAGTAATTCCAATATAGTTCATGGTGTCAGTTAAATATTCCTGCACTGAATATGCGAGCTTCATCGCTAAATAGTATCTTCACTATTACCTATTACCTTTTAATATAACCTACTCTACGAAATGAATATTTATACCAGATATAACAATTTGTTAGCCACCTTCGAAAGAAAAATCTTGCGACACATATATAAGGGCACAAAAGAAAACGGAATGTGGCGAAGACGATACAACTCTGAACTATACAAAATATACCAGGATCCGGATATTATGACATTCATTAAAATAAGACGGCTGCGTTGGATAGGACATGTAGAAAGAATGGAAGAAGGCGAAATACCAAACAAAATATTCAAACAGATGCCAGTAGGAAAAAGAACAAGAGGAAGACCGAAACTGAGATACTTAGAACAAATAGAAAATGATATAACAACCTTAAAAATAAAAAACTGGAGAAAAAAAAGCACGAAACAGATCAGAATGGAGAAGAATCCTGGAACAGGCCAAGACCCAAAAAGGGTTGTCGAGCCAGTGATGATGATGATAACAATATGTTATTTTAGATAAAAAAAAATGCAATTTACGGAAATCTAAACGTCAAAATAAATTTATTTTAAAGTAAAATTGGCTTATTCTCAAAAAACTAGTAAATTTTATTAAGATGTTACAAGAAAATAGCTTCAAAACAATAATAAAAAAAATAGAAGACAATAATATTATATCCGATAAAAAATTATAAATAGAAACAAAAAATGTAATAAAATACAGTGTGTTCTATTTCGTGACAATTTTATTTATAAAATATGGAAATAATACTTTAAAAATAATAATTCATTTTGAACCAACAATTAGCAGTAAATATTTACTTTACGTTTTATTTTTAAGTGCCTATAACATAACGTCAACTATAAACATTATCTGCATATTAGCTTCAAAAACTGAAAATAGATATATAACATCATATCAGGTGAAAGAGAATTAAAAACGTAAACGAAAAATGTCAAAATATATCCCATGTCCCAAATATGTCCCATATAGAAAAACATAAGTTGGTAGGTACTATATTTCTTTAGTGAGACCCCCTAAACAAATTTCGTACGCCACTGAACGCTTTCCTAATTTTTCTATCAAAAGTTCTAATAAATTTTTAAAAAATTTTCTTAATGCAAAAGATATTTTACCCTGTCGTTTTCTTAATTTTTCAATAATCGTCGTGTATCTCGCTATTGTGAGGAGATATTGATGATTTGATTGGGCAATCATTACTTTAACGAAAAAAGAAGTCATGACATCTTAACTACTTTTTTTCTATCTCCTCTAGTTTTCGGTATACCCCGTAAAACATACCAATTTGGGACACCCTGTACACGGCCATAATGTCTAACATATGACATAACTTCATGAGAATATTGGTGAATCTTGCGCGGGTTCCTATGTAAGTGGCTTTCAAAATTGTCATTATTCCCACATTATTCACATTGCCATTGTCATTATTGCATCGCGAAGAGATGCATGTATTCATGCATGAAATTCATAGCACTAACTTTTTTGTTGGATTCAGCACCAACAATCAAAAATGATAAATTTTTAATTTATTACTCAGATATATTGAAATAAAGAATATTATTTAATCTTGTTCAATCTAGTTACCTGTTACTTGATTAACCATTTTGGTATTAAAATGGTATCTATCTTCCCCCTGCCAGAAGATCAAAGGATATTGTAACGCATCATAACTTCTGTGTATTTCAGATATAGGTTTCAAATCGTTATTGCGATTATGAAGCACAATATGTCCAGATAATGACAACAGTCACTGTGTCAATGGTGAGCGAATTAAACCTCCTTGTCTGTTCACCGGTAGGATTTTTTGTCAACTCGAATGCCAATACTATGGCTGTCGGATGGCATCAGATCCAATGCTATTTTGAACAAGTTTGAATTGTTGTTCTGATGAAAAAACATTTATAATTCTTGGACACTATTCTTGGACTAATTACTGTTGGATTGTGGACACAACGCATATCAATCTCCGCATCTGAATGGGCCTGTAAAATAAATTTTTAAAAATTGGTGGTCTGTATGTGGTAGGGGTAAGAGCGCCCTCAGTAAGTGATAAAATTTTCCTTGTATCTGTAATTTTAAATAATGGGTAATATAAGAATATATATCTGGGTCAGAATATCAAGGTAAACAAAGAAAACCAAACTACCGAAATAAGCAGACGAGTAAGAATGGGATGGGCCGCATTTGGAAAGCTCTCATACATACTGAAAGACAAAAAGATACCCCAAAACCTTCGAACCAAAGTGTTCGATTCTTGTATCCTTCCCGTTCTCACCTACGGAGCTCAAACCTGGACATTCACAAAAAAGAACATGGACAAGATTCGAAAAACTCAGCGAGCCATGGAACGACAGATGCTTGGTATCTCACTAATAGATCGGCAAACGAACGAAGCAATCCGGAACAAAACAAAAATAAAGGACGCCGCGAAACAAGCAGCTAAATGAAAATGGAAATGGGCTGGACACAACGAACGTCTCGAAGATGGTAGATGGAACAAAGAAGTCGGAAACTGGCGACCTTACGATGCGAAGAGACCAAGAGGAAGACCTCAAATGCGCTGGAGCGACGATATCAAAAGAGTCGCAGGACCAATGTGGAAACGCCTAGCACACAACAGGGATGAATGGCGAGAAATGGGAGAGGCCTTTATTCGACAATTCGGATAGAAAAAGGGCTAAAAAAAAAAAAAAATAAGAATATAACAACATAAGTAGATTAATAGAAAGTCGGAAATCGTTCGAACGATTTCCGAAGTGGAAATTGAAACGTCAATAAACGTATTTTAACCTTTAATTGTGGCTTATTCCCATGTAAATAGTAATTAATTGATATCCTGAGGTCACAAACACCACCCTCAGATTTTTCAACTAAGAGCATGGCCATTACCTACGAGAACGTGGCCAAGTAAGTCAACCGTTAGTTTTGAAAAACATAACCCTCTGAGCAACTGTTTGGTTCATCGAGTTAGAATCTATGGAGAAGCTATGAGCATATTAACGTGTGTATTAAAAGCGGCTACGTCTGGTCCACTTTGTTCTATGGATGTGAAACCTGGACAACAAAAATAAAAAATCTTAACAAATTAGAAGAGTTTGAGTTATGGTGTTACTGTCGCATGCTCAGAATCCCGTGGACAGCACACATATCTAACGAACGCGTGCTAGAGACCCTGCACAAAGAGCGAGAATTAATCAACATCATCAAAATGAGAAAGGTCCAATACTTCGGTCATATAATGAGAGGACCTAAATATCGCTTACTCCGGTTAATCATTCAGGGCAAAATCGAAGGAAAACGTTGGGTCAGAAGAAAACAACTGTCCTGGCTGCGTAACATTAGACAATGGACAGGTCGAACGGTCGAGGAACTGTTTCATCTAGCTGCCGACCGAGAATCATTTCATCAGCTTGTCAATATGACGATAGCCAACGCGTGAATACAAGCAGGACACACAAAGAAGATTAAAAACGGCGTAGGTAGGCGTGGCTAACGATGATACCAATATGGCGGTGGGATCATGGTCGGACTCAATAATATTAAAACTACTATAAAAATATAACTAGTTATTCAGAAGATTTAATCATAATCTAAAAAAGTGCAATTTATTTTTAATAAACTATGATTTATTTATCCCGCGGTAAACACTAAAAACACGATATATTATACATAAAGATAAATTAATACAGTCAAATACTATTAATTTATTCTCTGAAGTACGGGCCATTACTTTGTTTACATATTTGTATACTAACCTGTAGAACGTTATTCCTGAAGATTTTTTATTAACATTGCTTCTGCTACTGCAACTACGTTGGGAACAAGAAACCATTATTATGCACTATCACTATTTATTATTACGGTTTCTATAAAAGTATTATAAAACTAAAAATCCACAAGGAATCTACGTTCCTGTATTTGGCTGTATACCATATATTAAAAAATTAATTAAAATCCTTTGTAAAAGGTATATATTTAAAAACCCAAACGGGCTGTGTTAGACAAAACGTTTTCGGAATAAATCATTCCATCATCAGTCTCTAGGAGTACATGAATGTAGCCACTAAATATATGGGTAAAAACCCGTTAACAAATAATTAGTTACATTTGTTTGACATTATATCTCATAAATTATTAGGATGTTAAAGTTACCGTTGGATTAGGTAACATGGCGACATATGACTCCACGTTGAAGTTGCAAGTCCTGAGACGGTGTGTCTACGAGGACTTTATGGAGCAACGAGAAATATAGTACCTACTTTATGGAAGCAACGAGTTGCTTCCATAAAGTCCTCGTAGACACACCGTCTCAGGACTTGCAACTTCAACGTGGAGTCATATGTCGCCATGTTACCTAATCCAACGGTAACTTTAACATCCTAATAATTCATAAGATATAATGTCAAACAAATGTAACTAATTATTTGTTAACGGGTTTTTACCCATATATTTAGTGGCTACATTCATGTACTCCTAGACACTGATGATGGAATGATGGATTCCGAAAACGTTTTGTCTAACACAGCCCGTTTGGGTTTTTAAATATATACCTTTTACAAAGGATTTTAATTAATTTTTTAAAACTAAAAATATTCAAAAAACAACAAACGTAAACAAACATATACGATCTGTCAAAAGTGTCAAAACAATCTTAACAATATGGCCGAAGTGAGGTCGTTTTTAATCACGTGATGCCCTCTCCATAGATTCTAACTCGATGGTTTGGTTATACTTTCTGCACAATTTTTAAAATAATCTTTTTTGAAACCGATTTCCGAAGTGGAAATCGACATGTCAAATAGTAGTTAAAAATGAAATGTTCATTACAATCAGCCGTGGCTTAGTCCCATATAATATTTATATGTTACATGAAACTAATTGCGTCGCAAATACCTCGTCAGAATGGGGTAGGATCTGGTTACCCATATTAAAGGATGAAATCAATAGAAAGAAAATACCACTATTAGTACGTCAATAACATATCGAGGTACTTCTTTTATGTTTTAAAATAACATACGTATAAAATCAGAGTTTGATGTTAATATTGAGAATACATTTAAATGTAAGAACAAATATTTACCACGTCGGAATAGTATCATAAGGTTTTTATCCTGTTTTTTTCTTCATTATTTACTATATGATCACTAACACGAGAATTTTATTGTCATGTTTGCTTCTGGTTGTCTTTTTAAAGACAAGTCGCTTTTGTATGATTTTTCTGACGGGTATTCCTAAATTAAAGTTGATTTCATGTAATCGAATAACTATTTTCCAATAAAGTCGTCCTAGGAACGCAACTCAAAAATATTGATAATATCATTTTAAAGTCATCTACTTTAAAAAATATTATATATTTCTGAATTGTCAATATGAATGAGTCAGATAAAATTAAATTATTACAAGAAATATTTTACCGGGTAGCAAAAACAAAATTTGTTTAATTTATTAAAATGGAAATCGAAACGTCTAAACTTATTTTAAAGTAAAATTGTTGCTTATTCTCAATAAAAATAGTAAATTGTTATATGTTAATACTAAGCAGACGAGGCAAAATTAGACATAAAAAGACAGATTAGGACATTACTGTATAAATTAATCTTGCTTTGTTTCATGTCTACAACACTTGTGTGATGGTCCAACAAATTATAACTTAATGTAAGCTCCACACAAACAGCCAACAACTGGATAAACTTGATTAAGAGATTATAAGAATAATACTCAGTAATGTTATTCACATTTTTTTTTGTATTGTTCTGAAGCTATTTTCTTGTGGCATGTTAATACAATTGACTATTTTTACTTGAAATAAGTAAAACTTGTAAGTAAGTCACACACAGATGCCGAAAACTGTTCTCAGTTGTTCAAATGATGTCGGACCACGAACATTCACCAACAACAACCGCAGATAATAATATTCGCCGTTATTTGGATGTACTGTGTAGATGCCACACAGAGCGTCTGAAACAAATACATTTGGATGTTCTTTAACAGGTATGTTTTTCACACTGAAACGATTTCGATGATGCGTTCCATGTGTAATAACGTAGCAAATCAGCATACAGCAAAGTGCGAGAAAAATCATCAGTTTGACGAACTATGAAGAAACTTGTTAATGTTGTCGATGGTGGACGTGCCGCTCTGTCTGACGGGTTCCATTCATTAAAATAATCTCGTTGTCCATTTTCTAAATGGACTGCCAAAAAATCAATTTCATTGGCCTAATTTGTCTACTAACCTGACTAAAATATGGGCATGTGGCAGACCACGTCTTTGCCATTATACAAAGTACATACAACAACATATTGCGTACATGGCCATACAAGCGATGATTTATTAAGAAATACATGAGATATTTTATTTTTTGTTTAAAAACTCTGGCAGTGATGTGTCTATCAACTGGTATTTGGCTATGTAGCAATTCCCGCTTGATTTTGGACCATTTTAGGTTAGATTAGATTTAGAGACGTGGTTTTTTGGCTTATTTCACTGCGACCTTTTCAGATCTATTCTGGTCCTCTAGTCCTAGATAACATTTTCTAGCCTGATCCTTTTGATAAAGTCTAGTAGCTTCGTGACTGTAGCTTCTTCCTTCCATGTAGCTATTTGCCGGTGGATTTTCTTCTCCTAATGCAAAGAACCGCGCATTTGTTGCCAGACTGTCACACTGACATAAAATGTGCTCTGCTGTTTCTTTTTCGAGGTGACAGAATCTGCACAGGTCATCATCTGATAATCCCATCAGCTTCAAGTAACTATTCAGCTTACAGTGCCCTGTTAGAAGACCTACTATGGCTTTGACTGTTTTCCTGTCTTTGCTTATTAGGTCTGCCGTACATTTTGGCCAATGTTCTGTAATGAACTGTTTCGCCTGTCTTTGTCCTGGTAAATTCCTCCACCTTTTCAGAGATTTGTGAGCTACCCACTTCCTTGTAGCCGTTCTTGTTACTGACTTTGCAACGCCGCGGAAGGGTTCCGGTCCAATGAATGGCATTGATAAGCCTTGTTTGGCCATTTCATCTGCTTTTTCATTGCCCTTATGACCCTCGTGCCCCGGTACCCAGGCTACCGTAACCTTGCTACTGTCTCATAGTTTATTTAGTGCACACACGCAATCCCATACTAGCTTAGAATTGACCTCTACAGAATTGAGTGCCTTAAACGCTGCCTGACAAACCGTGATTATGGCAACTGAACAGAACATTCTTTCCTGCCTTTCTATTTCTTCCACGCAGTGATGGATTGCCGTTATTTCCGCCTGGATAACTGTCACATCCTTAGATAGACTTACGGGAAATGTATCCCTTGATTTGTCCCTACTATGCCGGCTTCCACACCCTCCGATGTTTTTCAGCCATCCGTGTACCAGGTAGCAGCAGCTTGTATGGGTACACCTTTATTCCAGTCTTCCCTGCCTGGTATCTTAATTGTGAACTTATTGTTAAAGCTATATCTCGTAGCTGTTGCATCGATAGGTTTCCCCATCACAATATCGGTTTTTAGCTCCTCGATTAGCTTCCTGTTGTCAGTATCATGCATCTGGCTTATATGTCGCTGACAATGGATTAATCTGTGCATCACTGATCTGGCTTCGCCCTGTATAAAGATATGAAGTGTTGGTAGAATCAGCAGGACTTCCAACGATGCAGCAGGAGTTGTTTTCATGGCCCCCGTAATACACAGGCATGCCAGCCTTTGTGTATTACCTAGTAGCCTTATTGCTCCCACTTACTGCGTCTTTGTCCACTACGTTACCGAGCCATAGGTTATCATGGGTCTAATAACCCTTGTGTATAACCATAGAGTCATTTTGGGGTTAAGTCTCCAATTCTTACCGCACATTCTTCTACATCTGCCCAGGGACATAGTAGCTTTCTGTGTGGTTTTCAGAATGTTATTATTCCATGTAAGCCTATGATCAAAATATACCCCAAGGTATTTTGTTTCTTTGGCAAATGAAATCTCTTCTTCCCAGCACCGGTGGTTTTAGGACTTGTAGTGTTGTTTTTTTTTTTTGGTGAAGTTGACGATTTGTATTTTCTGAGCATTGAACTCCTCCTTGTGGACAGCCTCCACCTACTTTTGCTTTTGTGGTTGCTTTACCCAGAGTGGACATTTGTGGAGTGGACTATTCTCCAGGGATGCCCTTATCCATCTGCATATTACCGCAGGTGCACCTCGTCTACTCATAGCTCCTATCAAAGAGCTGGTGGCAACATTATTAAACTGTGGTAACCATTGTAGGTTACAAGTGAATGTAACAAATAAGTCTGGGCGGCCATAATTCCTAAGATATGACATATTAGCTTGAGCATATTCGTGCATATGGCGCGAGCTTTCTATGAATGTGTCTAGCAAGATTGTCATTCTTTCCACATTATTCACATTGTCATCAGCATTTATAGCATCACGGAGATGAATGAATTTCTCTGATCAAAGCTGTCGTTGGTTCAAACGAATGTATGTCAATCGGTCAGTTCAATTTTGACATACATGTCCACTGCAAACTGATGGGAAAGCCGTCGACACATCAAAATACGATTTACTTCCCCTTCACAGATCATTAGTCTGTACGAATAGGAATTCATAGCACTAACTAACTTTTTTGTTAGTTTGTTAGTTTCAGCACCTGCAATCAAAAATGATAAATTTTTAATTTGTTTATTTATTATTTAATCTTGTCCAATCTAGTTACATTTTGCTTTATTAACCATGTTGATATTAAAATGGTATCCATCTTCTCTCTGCCAGAAGATCAAAGGATAGTGTATCGCATCATAACTCCTGTGTGTTTCAGATACACGTTTCAAATCATTATTCCAATGATGAAGCACAATATCTCTAGATTTTTAATTTTCTTCGATAATGACAACAGTCACTTCGTCAATGGTGGGCAAGTGTTTTGTCAGCTCGAATGACAATATTATGGCTGTTGGATGGCATCCGATCCAATGCTATTTTGAACATGTTTACTAAATTGTTGCCCAGATGAAAAAAACATTTGTAATTCTTGGACAATGGTTCTCTTCACTGTTGGATTGTGAACACAAGGCTTATCAACCTTCGCATCTAAATTGCCCATAAAATAAATTTGTAAAAATTGATGATCTGCATGTGGTAGTGGTAACAGTGTTTCCAGTAAGTGATAAAATTGTCCTTGTATCCGTCATTTTTTAAGATTTGTTAAATAATTATAAAAAATATAAAATTTTTTATATTTTAATAAACTATTAAGGTATAATACCTTGAAAGTGGGCATGAAATTGTCCTGTTCAATATGTGTTGCGACAAACGATGTCATCTGGAAACAGATGTTATATTTTTGAATAATGGCCAAAAGGTATTTAGAATCATTTTCCATCCCAGAAACTAAAGAACATAAGAAATCTGGTGGTGGGACCAATTGTGGCAATTTTACTTTCCTTAGCACAAAATAATCCAGTAGATTCACCACTACTGTATTTGAACGCGTTAGAATCTTCACAAATTATTGTCATTTCCCCAATTTTTACAGATATGTCGGCACAATAATCTATTGCCGGATCATATGGAATGCAGCTAGTTCCAGGATCAGAGGAGCACTACGTCTGCGTGATCTTTCAATTTCATTAGTCGTGCTTGCTGTTATTATGTTTGATATGTACGAACTCGTTACATTTTAAGCGTATCTACTTTATTGTCACTTACTGAAGAATGCAATTCTGACATAGCAATACGATTTTTTTCTTGATCTGTCTCTCTTTGGTCATCAGTGCGGTTAGTACGTGAGGTAGCTCTTCGCAAATTTGATTGATTACGACGACCTCAGTCAGATCGTCTTCTCCTCGGTATTATAATTAATCAAAGTGGGAAAAGTTCTCGTACACTTAGAGATAAGTGTCACTATCACAAAAAATTAACAAAAAAAGGAGCACATGACTATTACATAAGATCACGGAAGTAAAGAAAATTCTTGCGCACGTAGCGGTAACCATCACTCACAAAGATAGAAGGATGCACTTTTTGTCATAAAAGAAATAGATCGACATATTTGTTGGTTATCAAATGTAAAATAATATAGTGGCGTTCATAAATTTAATCTGTGACAAAACTTAAGATCTATCAAGCTATATAAAAATAATGTGATCGACAGTTAACAGTGATGTTTGATTTGTTGATTGTCAAATGTCAAATATTATAAACCTTCCCTGGACTTCCTCAAATAATTCAAGAACAAAATTAGTCAAATTGATCCAGCTGTTCTCAAGTTTTAGCGAGACTAACAAACAACAATTTATTTTTATATATGTAGATTATGTAAATTCAGATTATTTACTATTAGGCCAGGGAAATAAGCAAAAAAAGTTCCCTGTTTTTGACACTCGTCCGGCCAGGCAAACGACAGTTGTTTTGAGTAGTATGGACCTCTGTAACAAAAACCTATATGTTTCCTGCAGTCGATTTTTTGGACTTAATTAGTTATTAACAAATTAAGGTCAAAAAACGGAAATTTTTTTCTTTTTTTGTCTATCAGCAAAAAGTGAAGCATTTTAAACACATTTTACAAGAAAAGAAACTTTTAAGCCATATAAAACCCTTCAAAATGGCGTTTTCTAAATGTTTCTATCCTTATTTGTTGCTTGGGAAGTTGCAAAATAAGTAACAAATTTCGGTTTTTTATAAATGTTAATAACTTTTTTGAAAATAAATTTATAACATTTATATTTCATGGAATGCTGTGCCTTGTAGTGCTTAAAATATGGTCTCAAAATTTCAAAGTGATCGGTCAAATAGTTTATTTTATTTGTTTATACTAAATTAATTTTTTTTTGCAACAATATAAGTCAGAAAATTATATAGTTTTAGTAATTGTAAGGGTAGTTTCTGGAAGAAGAAGACTTGTTCTATAATTAACATTAAAAAAAATTAAGAAAATTAATTTTAAATATTGCAAAATAATTTTGCAAAAACACGTCGATTTTTTGCTTATAAACAATTAGAATAACTTTTTAACCATTGCCGGTAAGAATATTATTTTTTTATATTTATAAAGCCTGAATTTTTCACAAATTTAAAAGAAAAAAAATTGTCCTAAAATAATTTGGGACAAAATTAGCCTCTTTTTTTATTTAATTCAGAGCAGCTTTGTTTATAACAATTAAGAAATCTTATTAGCATTATTTAAAAGCACATACTTTATACTTTTAATGTACCAAATTTTAAAAATATTACCCTTTAATGGAATTGTCCACAAAGCTTCAAAATGTGTTCTTTAAAATCGTCCGGCTTAGAAATTCGTGGGAGTTGAGGGGAGGGGGAAGGCGCTGTTAACTGTATCTCTGGTCCTTTATTATGTATTTCCACGTTTCTTTTTAAACTTGTATGTACTTTTTGTGTACGTTACGAATATACATTATTTCAATAAATAAATTGTCAAATAAACCACCTAATTTGTAAAAAGAAAATAATTCAATTGTTTTTTAGTAATAGTTAAGGTAAGTTTGGATGTAAAAGAGAAATATTTATGATTAATGTATACTTCTATAATAAAATTGTAAATAATTTATTAATAATTTGATATAAAGTTAGAATAATTTCTTTTCGTACAAATTTTACTTATATATTTTTTTATCCTATCTATATAAATTTATTAATCTATTTTTTACAATATTGTCAGTAAATATAATCTAATACATCTAATTTTTTCATTACAATAATTGCAATTATTTAAATATATATTCAAAGATCATATATGTTATTCATAAAATGAAATTTTTACATGTTGTAAGGGACTCCCCTAGTGTCGAGTAAATGGACCATTCTATTTTCTTGGATCATTTTGTTTCACTAATTAAATAAAATGTTGACAATATTTCAAAATTATACTGAAGACAACAATTCGAATTTACAATGAATTCAGAAAGGGAAGGTAAAAGAGAATCAGAAGGAGAATGTGTACAAAGGAATAGTTTTATTTTTATATGGTTTTAACTCTTTTTTCAACTTAATTTATTATTAGGATTACATTACCATTAATTTACAAGTATACCTAATAATTTTTCAATACAATGTTAAACTAATATTGTTCTGAAGCTATTTTCTTGTGGCATTTTAATGCCATTTCCTATTTTTTGGGGAATAAGTCACAATTTAAGTTTATAATAAGTTTATTTTTGACGTTTCGATTTAATAAGTTTATTTTTGACGTTTCGATTTCTACTTCGGAAATCTTTCTCAAAATACAGAACATAAATAAATTAATCAAATTTTGATTTTGGTTACTTGGTAGAAAAATTTTCTAATCACCAAATATATATATATATTATTGTGATATTTAAAGTCTTGGTGCGCCAAGCAATAATTAGCTAATTAATTTTTTTTGATTAATTAAAATTATTTAAATGATATGATTATGACTCTATCACAATTTTTAATTCTTTTATCTCAGGGTTAAATTCGTGCTTCAATATCTATGCTATTACATGTGAAAGGTAAAGGTCCAAAGAATACCGGAATAATAAAAAAAACACATATGATCTAACACTATATATTGAAATAAAAATAATGAAATAATTTACACTCAAAAGTTTTCAATAAACAAATCTCATATAATGATTCTCAAAATTTTGTTCTACGTACGTGAACAATCAAAATTAATGGTATAAACAATATTAATTGAAATCTCAAAATCCCAAACTATTTTAACTCGCCTAATCAAAATATCTATATCCTTTCTAAATTAAGTGTAAAAAATTGTGTTATCAATAAAAGAAAAAAAACTGCAGAAAACAAAAATATCTCTCTCTGATGATGAGTGGTCCAAATCCTTGTTCCTTGTAGACTATATTATCTCCTCTCAACCGCTCCCTATGTAATCAGCAATCTTACAACAGATTGTTGCAAGTATATCGTCCTTAATGATCTCCTTCAAAAGCACAAATCATTCAAATTATGATAGCCTTTCTCCTCTCGATAAACTGAATCTCTCGTTGGCCCGAGTGAAAAATGACTCTTGGAATATCTTCTCTTTACGATAAACTGAATCTCTCGTTGGCCTGAACAGTGACTCTTGGAATATAAGTAGAGAAATATGACTTACAATATTTTGCTGCTTCAGCTTCTGTCAGATACACTAACTCCACAAAACTCACTAACATTCAACACTACTGCTTGCTACATTTCGGGAACCGCCAGAGAACAATCACTGTTCGTCTTACAGACTTGGAAAACCAACTGATTATCTTTTCTCTCTCCTAAATCTAGCTAAACTTTCATTCCTACATACCTATCCCACCTTTTTCAATCTCCGCCAATCAAAACTCGTCACAATTCCCCCATTTTTTCATTTCGATAACAAACAAATTTTTACTTATAATTATAAAATTTCCTAAAACTTATTTACAAATAATATTTTTCTATAGTTCTTAAAAACTAACAAAAACCTCTTTCTAAAATCTCTTCTATTGTCTCTAATCACTGCATTAATGTATTTGGAAAATCCGGTTCAATTGTTTTTGGATTTCACTTAAAATTATGCGGGTCACTCAAGTATAACAAAGAAATAATTTATGTATAGCTTACATTTTGTTTAGTACAGATAATCCAAGAATTTAATAACTTTCCTTCTTCGAAATATTTGTTGGTTAATCCTACTTATCTGAATTATTTTATTAATGTTTTTGAACTTTGAAATATTTTAATCAACCCAATATTTTTCTCGATTTTGCATATCATAACAATATATATATATATATATATATATATATATATATATATATATATATATATATATATATATATATATATATTTATATATATATATATATATACATATACATATATATATATATATATATATATATATATATATATATATATATATATATATATATATATATATATGAAAATGGCAAGTGAGATCTTGCCGAAACGTTTCTCTCGGTTGTTGTTCTAATGATAGTCTCTCGAACTTCTTAATTTGTTTTGTTTTTGTTAAGTCGGCGTTTGTCTCTGCTCGAAAGCTGCTGAGCGTATCTAATATGTTCCATAGTACCGGATGTAATGTGTTGCCAAGAATCAGGTGAAGTTTTAATAATCTCGAGTTTATCTGATCGATTTCTCGTCTGGTGTCATGGATGGATTCTCTAATCAGTGCTAAACTAGCCCGTCTTAAGATGTTTTTGGTTTTCTGGTTCTTTTTGTGAAAACTTAGTTTCATGCTTTTAGGAATTACCTTTTCGTCCCTACAACAAGATACCTGTAAACTGGTTTATAATTTTTCGAACTTCACACTAGATGAAGCCACAAAGAGTGTTCTTTCGAAAGGTTTTAATTTCGCAGTAGCTCCTGCATGCATACCGATTAAAAATATTATATGCGAAGTGGAAAGTTCAATAACCAATATACCATCCGACACGGCCGAGACTATACGCCAAGACGTGTCACGCATATTACGAACAGCTAAACCGCCAAAACGAAACTTAACGCACGAGGAAAAAGAGGCATTAAATTCATTGCGCAAAAATAAAGAAATCATTGTACTTCCAGCTGATAAAGGCAATGCTACGGTGGTTATGAATGTCATAGACTACGATCAAAAGATGAAAGATATTCTAGACGATCCATCATACGAGAAGATATCGACTGACCCAACAACATATCTAGAAAAAACAACAAAAGCAAAAATACAAACATCTAATATTAATAAAGAACATCAATTTCAACTTATTCCACGTGAAAAATCATCGAGATGTCCAAAACTGTACGGTCTACCAAAAGTTCACAAGGATGGATTACCACTACGACCAATAGTGAGCTCCATCGGATCACCGTTACAACCACTGGCAAGGTTCCTGGCTGAAAAGCTACAGCCTTACGCAGAAGAAGCTGATCCCTACGTTAAGAACGCAGGCCACTTCATCGAGCGTATAAAAGATGTTACTCTTGGGCCGGGACACTTGTTAATAAGTTTCGATGTTGTTTCACTTTTTACCAACGTTCCCATCAATGAATATATATATATATATATATATATATATATATATATATATATATATATATATATATATATATATATATATATATATATATTGTTATGCTATTTAAATTGTATTATATTGCTTATTTAGAAAAATTCCTGTCTATATTTATTAAATGATCTAATCTCCAATTAATCAACTAATCCAACTAAATTTAAGTAATAAAATTTGTATATCGGTTTTTTATTGCTTATGGACATTCAAAAGTACAACAATATATATATATATATATATATATATATATATATATATATATATATATATATATATATATATATATATATATATATATATATATATATATCTACGGCATTAAGTGAACTCCGCCCATGTTAAAATTCAGGTTCAATTAAGCTCCGTGGTCAAGTGGATACCGATATACGGAGCTCACTTGACAATTCCGTAATATTGGTTCAGTCGATTCATCAACATGTAGAGTTTAATAATTTATAAAAATTTTTTGGAGCCCGTAAATACCCCTGTATCATAAATGTATATCGCTTAGTTCACGTGTATATATTATAGGGGTCGTTCAGATCTTCTTCATTGTATATTTGAACCATACGTTTATCGGTTTAAGTAAGCTCTGAGAGTTTGGCAACTGTGCGATTATACCGTATGTTTTCAACATATACCCTGAACGGTTTATATGGGCTCCTTATTTTTATCTACTGTTTGTAGACAGTGGAATGTCATACGCATTACACTGTGTAACAGAGGATATTATATTACCTGGTATAACTAAGTACTAAAATGTAACTGGTTCTTTAAAAAACAGGTATGTAGATACAAAAGGATTTGGGCTTATTATTGAATGGAATGTTCGCTTGCATCGAAAATTTTATTTTTTCTGTATTTTTAAAGATGTTGTTTTCTTATTTAATATAATTTTATTAGTTCAATTAGTTCAAGAAATTTCGTAATATATTTTGTTTACGTGAGTATGTCTTTGTACATTTTATGTAAGCATCTGAATAATAAAAACTACTTTTATTTTATCCAATCTTCTGCGATATATTGTATAAAGCTTTTTTAATATTTTAGTTCTGGTCTTATTTGTGTACTACATATGATATCTTGATAGAAGGTTATCTCAAAATAAATATGGTTAAGTGCTACAATAGATATTTTTGTGTTAAAATTAATAGACAGAATGGTTAATTTGTCTAACAAGGTATATTCGGCAGCAGAAGCATATAGTACAAGCGTCTATGTTTTAAGGGCGGAAGGACGTGCGCCTCATTTTTAGCTGACAAGCTTGCGAAGAATATTATTTCTGGTCCTCAATTTACCTTTTAGTTTTAAACAATAATCTGTGACTGACCCGGTGTAATACAAACTATTTTCAAGGAATTTATAGGAAGTCTACAGTTCAATGATTTTATGACAAGATTGGATGTTCAGTTTTGTGAAAACGTCTATGTCGAGGAAATTGAAGGAGCACCCACGAGTTTTTCAGGGGTTTTGGCTGAAAATTGATTCATAGTTTATTTTTATTGTGCAATAATAGGTGTCTCGTCTATATAATAGAAGTCCTAGTATCTACCGGTATGGATCGTTTGTTTGTGTAAATGTTATACAGTGTAGGTGCCTTTATGCTACCCCAAGCGAGACCGTTCTTCATCTGCTATTCTTAACATTGAGTGATACAAAAAATATTCTCTTGTGTAGGCATACGCAAATAATATAAGTGAGTTTGTTATCTAAGGGGATATCGTATAGTTTTTCGAGAAATATTTTGTAATTTAAGGTGTCGTAAGCGGCATTTGGATTGAAAAATACCACCCCTGATACCCGATATTTTTCGTACCCGTCTTTGATGTGTTGGGTAAGATTTAGCATTTGTAATGTACCTGATCTTCCCTATCTATAGCCACTTTTGTCTTTTAATTTGAGCTTTTCTTCAAATATCGGTGAAATCATATTAACGATCTTGTGCAAAAGTATTTTAAATAGCTGACAAAATAAAGATATTGGCCGATAGTTTTTGTGGTCGTTGGAGTTTTTGCCAGGTTTAAGCAAGGTAACAACTTTGGCTTGTCTCTAGATTTTGGGTGTTTCCATAATTTGAATACAGTTGTTCATCATCCGGATAAGCCATTGTGGTGTTTTTGGTCCAGATTTCGTAATAAGCTTTGTGCTCAGATCCTCAATGTCGGTAGTTGTATTATTTTTCATTAAATATGTAGATGGTGGATCCAAGCTCAACATCGTTGAAAGTTTCTCTGAAAGCTGACTGGTTTTGTCCTTTCTTACTTTGAGTTATTCTTTGCTTTTTTTCCGACAGAGATAGCATGTCTATATCTATAATGTGGTTTTCAGCGATAAGCTTTATTCCAAATACCCTACGTTAGGCCCTATATGTGTTTCCTGCGCTAGAAATAAGTCAGATTCGTGTTTAGCGCATGTCTGATAAGTTTAAGTAAAGTAAAATTTCTTGATCTCTAGATATACCCTTAACAGTTATAAACATTATGTTATTAGAATAGTTGGTCCTAAAAAGGACCAATTTCACAAAATCATATTAAAGGGGTGACTGAAGAATTAGCCGATTAATTATTTAATCATTACCCTGGGTATACCCGATTGTGGTGGTTTTCTTAGTACTTAAATTTTCGTAAAGGCTCGTTCTTTGAACCCCATAAGTAATGCCTAATATTTTACTTTTTATTGAAAATTTAAATTTTACATGCCGTGTATTACTTTTTTACGATATTTCGAATCAGATTTGTATAGTAATAATTTAAGGTATTAAAGAGCCTGTTTGTGGAAAATAAATAAGTTTGTGATATCGTTCGCAACTCATATATAGATAATAAAAAAATAAAAACAGTTAAAATAGGTGTAAAAAATTTCAACTTCATACATCGGCGCCATTGTTCAGGTGATGGGTTTATCACAGATATCAAAGGTTACATTTTAATTCAAGGTTCTATTTGCGTATTTTCAATATTAAAAGAGTAGGAAAAGACACGTTTATGCTTTTTTTTTAAATCTATTCTATTTTCTTTCTAGAGTTCCGTCTTTTTTGAACGACCTGTGGTCTTTTTTCAATTGGACACTTGTCCAAGGCTATGACAAATACTTTGTCCTCTGCTATTCTAAATTAATATGACTGATTCATTATTTTCTCTAAACATTCTGTCCTCTGCTATTCTACATTAATATGACTGATTCATTTTCTCTTTCTTGCAGCTATTTTAATGTTTATCCTGTGTATCTTTTTCTACTTCTTCTTCTTCTTCTTCTTCTTTTTATATAGCCATGACTCTGTCTGTTTTTCAATGTGCCTCCAGTAAGTTGCCGTTCCATGGTTTTCGTGGTCTTCCTACTGATCGTCTTCCTATTGGGTAACCGTCTCTTGCCGTGTCTACTACTCTATTTGTTGTCATTTGGCTTATATGATCGTTCCATTCTACTCTTCTATTTCTTAACCAGTTCTTGATGTTCTTCACCTTGCATCTACATCGTATATCTGTACTTCTAGCTCTGTCCCATAGTGTCTTACCATCAATTTTTCTAAGTGTTTATATCTCTGTTGTTTCTAACATCCTTTTTGTCCTGTTTATGTCAGGTCTTGTTTCTGCTGCGTATGTCATTATTGTAAATTTTGTAAATTCTGCCTTTGGTTTCTTTCCCGATATTTTTATTTCTTCATATTGTTTCATTTAGGCAGCCTGCGGCTCTGTTTGCTCTATTCAGTGGATCTTCCACTTAAGTTTCGAGCTTTCCGTAGCTAGATAATGTGATACCTAGATATTTAAACTTCATCACTTGTTCTATTATCTGACCTTCCAGCTCCAATTAACATATTAGTAAACTTGCTGTTGTAACCATGCATTTTGTCTCTTTTGAGGAAATTAACATGTTAAATTTTCTGGCGGTTATATGAAATTGGTGTAGCATACGTTGTAAATCATCTTTACTTTGAAAGAATAGTACTGCGTCGTCTGCATAGCAGATTATTTTAATTTGTTTTTCTCCCATTTGGTATCCTCTTTTATTTCTTACTTTTTATTATTTCATCCATAATCCGGTTGAACAATAGAGGACTCAGGAAATCTCCCTGTCTTATCCCATTACCAGCTTCAATAGGGTCGGTTAGTTCTTCTTCTACTTTTACTTTTATTGTGTTGTTTTGGTATATTTTATATTTTCGATTGTTTTGATTATTCAATGAAATTGACATTAATTTGATAGTTTCCATTTTATTAGTACTGATGGTATATAACTAGCATCTGTTGGTACTATATATCAATTTGAACATGTGGAAGTAAGAGCACTCTCTTGTTAGTAATTTCAGTGTAAATTATGACGAAACCAGAAATAACCCATAATATTATCCCACACCTCAAAGGTCTGCCTCGCTGTATCTGGGAGACGCAATAATTCGCTTTTGATAGATATAAACAAAAACCCACTAAGACGAACACAACATAAATCAAAAAAATCCGTCAACCTGTCAATAGGGACATACAATATTAGATCGATGTCTACGGATGAATAAGTACATGAACTGAAAGAAGAATTAACAACCATAAAATGAGATATCATAGGCCTATCAGAAACTCGACGAAAAGAAGAAACCCGAATACAGCCTATGCATACTTAAAATAAGAAGAACATTAATTAAAATTATCTAGGTATATGCCCCCACGACAGCTTATGATGACGGAAGATATCGAACTATTTTATGAAGATATATCAAAGACTATGGAAGAACATAAAAATCGTCTTATACTAGTAATTGGAGATTTCAATGCCAAACTGGGTAGAAAACTAAACAATGAAGAAACTAAAATAGGAGATTTCGGCTATGGTCAGAGAAATGATAGAGGTGCTACTTTGATGAACTACCTAGAAGAAAAGCATCTATACGCAATGAACTCCTTTTACAAAAAGAAGCCCCAACGAAAGTGGACATGGGTCAGCCCTAATGGATCCACAAAAAATGAGATCGACTACATACTGTCCACGGAACGATATATCATTAAAGATGTAACAGTTCTTAACAGATTCACAACAGGTAGCGATCACTGGATGGTCAGAGCAAAAATTAGTGTTGACGATAACTATGAAATGAAAAGAAAAATAATTAAAAACCAGGATCTAGTAGATAGAAACAAACTAGGGCAATATAAAGAGATATACAAAGACCTATTAAAAGAACAACTTACTTAAAAATTAGACAGTGATGACAAAGATATAGATGAAATAGACAACATACTTACAGCAACGATGATTACATCAGGAAAAGAAATAGCAAAAAAGGATCTAAAAAAGAACAATTATATATCAACAGAAACAAAGAAGCTTATGGATAAAAGAAGGAAGCTATAGAATATGTAGAAATCAATAAAACAATAAGCAGAATAATAAGAAAAAATAAGAGAAAAGAACAAGAAATAAAAAGAGAAAAAGTAATACAAAACAACAAAAATATGAAATGCTTAAGACCGAAATTAGGTAAGTGTGAAATAAACAAAAAAAAAGATGAAAACGGACTAGAAACAAACGTTAAAGATGACATTATAAATATTATCCACCATTTCTACTCAGAACTATATAAAACAAAAAAGGAACCACCAGAAACAATTAAAAACCAACTTAAGGCTAAAGTAAAAAATGTCAACTCAGAGCTACAGCCAGAAATAAGCAAATCAGAAATAAAGAAGGCATTGAAAGAAATGAAAAACAACAAATCGCCAGTAAAAGATGGAATAACTGCAGATATGCTGAAATATGGTGGAAAAGTGGTAATTAACAATCTACATTCCGTTTTTAACAAGATATTAAAAGAAAAAAGAATCCCAAACAACTGGAAGGAATCCGTAACCATTATCCTACACAAGAAAGGGGATAAAGCAGATATAAAAAACTACCGTCCTATAACACTCCTCAATGTAATGTATAAACTCCTAACAAAAATTTTAACCAATAGATTGACGACAAAATTCGATGGATACCAGTCAAAAGAACAAGCTGGTTTTAGAAAGGGATTCAGCACAAGTGACCATTTACTAAGTATGAAAATACTTATAGAACGAGCAAATGAATAATGAAAAATGAATAAGAAAATGAATTGACCACAGATATACGGAACTAATAGCCAATATATATAAGGAAGCCAAAACAACAATTAAAGTATATGAATAAACAAAATCAATACAAATAAATAGAGGCGTGAGACAGGCTGACACAATATCACCGAAACTTTTCAATCAGGCTCTGGAAGATATTTTTAAAAGATCAGAATGGGAAGAAAAAGGTATAAAAATTTATGGACAACGCTTGAACCATCTAATATACGCTGATGACATCGCATTGATAACAGATAAATGAGAATAATTATTTGAAATGATGAAAGAACTGGACGTAGAAGCTGGAAAGATAGGCCTTAATATGAATTACAGCAAGACCAAAATTATAACAAATACAGATGAAAACATCACAATGAGAATCGGACAAGATGAAGTAGAACAAGTTCAGGATTATATATATCTGGGTCAAACTATAAAACGTAACAAAGAAAACCAAACAGCAGAGATAAAAAGACGAGTTAGACTGGCATGGGCGGCATTTGGCAAACTAAGCTACATTCTTAAAAACAAAAGATATCCACAGCATCTTAAGACCAAAGTATACAATCAATGCGTACTCCCTGTTCTAACTTATGGTTCCCAAACGTGGACATTTACAAAAGTAAACATGGACATAACCATAAAAACCCAAATAGCAATGGAAAGACAAATGTTGCACATAAGACTAATGGATAAAAAGGGAAACGAGTGGACAAGAGAGAAAACAAAAGTGAGGGATGTTAGATAAGAAGTTGCAAAATTGAAATGGAGATTTGCCGGTCACAATATAAGACAAAAAGAAGACCGATGAAACAAAATTCTTATAAGTTGGAGACCGTGGGAATATAAATGAAGCAGAGGAAGGCCCCAAATGAGATGGGCAGATGATATCAAGAAGCACGTGGGCTCTAGGTAGATGACTATACCGACAGACAGAGAAGAATGGAAAAGGATTGGGAAGGCCTATGTCCAAAGATGGACCGAAAAAGGCTAATTAGATAGAGATAGATTCTTGTGATCTTAGTATTTCCGTTGATTGAATAGTATAGGGTATCCAATATTTTAATTAACGGTATGTCAGAGTTTTATTAATTTTTATATATATTTGCAAAATGAAGAAGAAAGTTCAGTACAGGCAGTTAAACAGCTGATCTGTCAATTTAGAAGTAAGAGCAAGTACCAACTTGCTGAAAAGCATACCATACACAAAAGGGATAATAAAATGTACTGCACAAACTATAGCGATATAAGCTATATATAAGCTATATATCTATTAATTATTAGGATATACAGTATTTTTTCTAATACACCTGGAACGATTGAGTGAATAGGTGAACTATCAAATAGGAGACTATTAGTGTGGAATTAGAAAGACTAATAAATCGTTGATCAATTATTCACTATTAGGCAGTTAATGAGAAATGTTGGGAATACAAAAAAAAAAACATTAAACTAGTTATTTATAGATTTTAAACAAACACTGATATAATCATAAGAATAAAACTATGAAATACCATGGCAGAACTAGGCTTACCTAATAAACTAATTTAACAAGGAGTAATCTACAAGTAAAGTATCTTACTGTCGACTTATTTTCAAATGTACTGCAAAGAGCTCTAAAAAATGTGAACGAATTATTAACAGCTGTTTTGAAAACTAAATATTATGAGACGAATTGGGGATATTATATTACATAAACTAAACCGCTTGCCTACAAAAAATATTAGGAAAATATGATACGACGGAAAAGACTAATGACTTTACAGCTAATTGCCACATAAGTATCAATGTAACTATAGCTCACAAAATGGGTTCAATTACATTGCAATTTTTAAATTTTTCGTGATAAAATGAAGTGATTCATTGTTGTTTTGAAAAGGTAAGTTGTTTTTTATTTTTGTATTCCTATCATCTGATATTGTAATATCAACAACATTTTTCATAATATATTCTGAAATGCGCTTTCTATTACTGATAACGAACAAAAGTTTTTTTAACTTCTCGTTAATATAATTATGTAGGAATTTAGATTTTTATCTTGTTCTTACTATAGTGCTAAAGCATAAATGTAGTTATAGTCTACCGTATTTTTTCATAGTGTTCATAGTTTTTGATTGTAGTATAGCTTATGTGTTTATAATAACTAGCACATAGAAAATAATAAAATTTTGTACCCTGTGCTTTATGTTTATTATCCTTTATTGTATTGGAACATCTAGAAGTATAGTAATACATTTTAATTGTTGAACAAAAGAGAAAATAAAAACACTTTTTGTGGTGTGCCACTTAACCATACACAAAATCGTACACAAATAGTCAAATGGTAGTAAAAGTTTCCGATATAGGCCGCCAGACGGCAAAGGCATCGCCGCGCTCGATGTCTATACTATGAAATGTTTTTCAGATAGTCTTCGAATCAGATTTTTTCAAAACATTAAATTACATCTTTTTGTCTTTCTTTATTTAGGCTAACCGCTACTGTTTTTTTTCTTCAGCGTTTCTTCTTAAATTACATTAATGTTATATTTACAATTCTTTCTGGAACGAGCTATAATTTTTCTCAAATAACCATTTTGTGTGGTTTAGTCACCTTACGGTTTAGCGTGCTTTGGCTCTTTAAAGTCCCTTTTAATATTAATATCGTTTGAGAAATTTTTCCCAGATGACTAAATAAATTTCTTTAACATACAAGAGAGAGGACGTAGAGTAGGGCATAACGTAACTTAGATGTTGAATGAAAACTGCAAATTGCTGCTTAGATTGACAAATACCACTCCTCATACCTAATATCTTTTGTACCCATCTTTGCTGTGTTGGGCAAGATTTAGTATTGGTGACGTACATGATCTTTCCTGTCTATAGCAACTTTTGTCTTTTAATTTGAGTTTTTCTTCTGTTTTACCTCTTGAGAAGTATTTTGTAAAGCTGACAAAATAAATATATTGACCGATAGCTTTTGTGGTCGTTGGAGTTTTTGCCAGGTTTAAGCAAGGCAACAACTTTGTCTTTGCTTGGTTTGTCTGAAGACTTTGGATATCAGTAACTGTTGTATTTTTGGTCCAAATTTTATAATAAGCTTTGTGCTCAGATCTTCAGTCAGTGCCGTACTATTCTTCATTATATACGTAGATAGTGGATCCAAGCTCAACATCGTTAAAAGGTTCCTTCAGCTGACTGGTTTTGTCCTCTCTCATTTTAAGTTTTTCTTTGCTTCTTTGCCGGCAGAGATAGCACTTTTACATTTATTATGTGATTTTCAGCGATAAGCTTAATTCCAAATACACTATTTTTTGCCTTCTATGTATTTTCTGCACTAGAAATGCGTCACATTTGTGCTAAGCGCATATGTCTGATAAGGTTAAGTAAAGTAAAGTGTCTTTATCTTTAGATATGCCCTTAATATTTATAGACATTATTAGAATAATTGATCCTAAAAAGGACCGATTTGACAAAAATATTGACCGGGTGATTCTGATTAGCCGATTAATTAATTCTTCATTACCCAGGGTACAACTGATTACGGTGGTCTTATTTGTACTCAAATTTTCGTAAAGGCTTTTCTTTTGAACCCCATAAGAAATGGCTAATTAACTTTTCATTAAAAATAATTTTACACACTGTTACTTTTCGACGATATTTCGAATCAGATTTGTATAGTAATAAGTATAGTTAATATGAAGTCTCTTTGTGAAAAGTAAATGAGTTTGTAATATCGGTCACAACTCATATATGAATGATAAGGACATAAACGGTTAAAATAAGTGCACAGAATTTTAACTAAATATATCGGCGCCATTGTTTAGGAGATGGATTTATCCCAGAGATTAAAGGTTAAATGTATATTCCAGGTTCTATCTACGTATTTTCATTACTAAAAAAGTATTTAAAATAAAGGCCTTAAGATATATTTAGATTCTATGGAAATTAGAATCTATGGAAATTAGCAAATTAAAAAATACAGACATAATTATTCTGAATGACAAAATTGAGACAAACAGTTGCCTCAAGTATTGTTTATATTGTAAAGGTTATCGTCATAGTATAGTCAGAACGCAACAAGGTTCTATTGGCTTTTCTGCTTTTTGTCTCCTCATTCCTATTGAAAACTTAGCCACGTAAATAACGTTTTAAAAATATGTATCAATATTTCTTTAGTGCCTTTCCTAAGATAACTTTTTTTAAGCCTACTTCGTTTGACTACATGTAATGGATTTGATAGTTCCCAACAGATAAGTATTGATTGTAGGTTGGATAGCAGTTGGTTGTACAGGCATGTGTTGATAAATATGATGGGTCGGTAGGTAGTTCCATTATTCCTAAATCTGACCATATGTTACCTCCCCTGTTGATTCGTGGACGTCCTAAGGGCATTTTTTCTCTCGGGGCATTCTCCCAGTTTAACTTGGCAATGCAGTTATTAGAAAGCCTTTGGATGTAGCCAGCGTAACTTTGGCGTTGAGATTTAGTCTCTTGTATGACGTTGCTATCTTTATATATCTGTTAGACCTTGGCATTAGTTCCGGTTCGGTATTGGTTAGTATTCGGACCTTTGTAAGTTGGAAAATAATTCTGATGGCTTTTCTAGTAATCCTGATCTAATTAATACCTAAGTTTTACTTACATTGTTTTGTCAGCGTTCTCGTCACATTTAAGTCAATAGCACTGGTTTAATCACTGTTTTATATATCCTGATTTTAGGGATTTGTATTAGACTTCTGGATTTAAAAGTGTTATGTGGGTTATATTTACATCAGTTAGCTACCTGAATATTCCATTTTATTTCTTATGTGACAGCGTTATCTACGATACCTAAAACGCTGCAATCTTTTAAAATTATATGGGTTTATTGTTACGTTATGCCCTACCCTACGTCCTCTCTCTTGTATGTTAAAGAAATTTATTTAGTTTTCTCATTACTTACTATCAGACCGTTTTTTGCTGCTAATAGCATTATTTTGTAGCATTCTAATATTTAATCTATGAATTAAATCCGGATAGCAAATAGATATTTTTCACTTTCTCGGAGAAATAATATTCTAACATACAAAATCCTATTAAATTGCCAAAACCTTTCTTGCATATTATATTTACTTATGAGGGACAGCAGCAATATCAGTACCATAATAAGGCGTATAGTCCTGGACTGGCTAATCGTTGGATAATTGAAAGCATGAGTGTAGCAGTTATAATGTTTTCGGGACTGCTACCTGGTATCGGGGAGCAGAGATATCAGTACCAAGTTAGTGCATATAGGAATTGTTGCTTGAACTTTATTATTATTAAACAGCACTATATTTCCTAGTAAAATCCTCATGACTTTACAGTAAGACAAATTTTCGAACGTTGGTTATGGAAACATCATGTACATACCACCGGATTCCCTAGATCGACATTCAGCAAAATTCTTTTAATAATGATGCGGGAGTAAAAATATAAATATCTGGGAGCTTACATCAACAAAGAATTAGATTCAGACTAAGAAATCAGGGTACGAATAGAAATGGCAAGGGCAGCGTTCTTAAAATTCAAGCAATTGTTCTGTGACAAAAATCTTAATACTGCGCTGAGACTGAGGTTTGTTGAATGTTACGTCTGGTCTCAACTATTGTACGGAGTAGAAATATGGACGGTAAAAGCGCAAATAGTTAGGAAGCTTCAAGCCTTTGAATTTTAGATATACCGGAGAATGTTGAGAATTCCATGGACTGCCAGGGTCACCAATGAGGAAGTGCTGAGAAGGATGGGTCGAGACAAAAAATTGTTGAGAACAATAAAAGTACGCAGGACTGCATACCTGGAACACATACTAAGGAATATAAAGTCTTCTGCAGACCATCATGCAGGGTAGAGTCGATGGCAAAAAGGGAATAGGTAGAAAGAGGAAGTCATGGCTGCGAAATATTCGTGACTGGACAAAGATGACTGTAGACGAATTATTCCACGTTGCAAAAGACAGAGATACTTTTAGAAATGTGGTCGCCAACCTCCGTTAATGGGGACGGCATAGGAAGAAAAATAATGATACGCTAAACAAAAAAAAACAGAGATGAAGATAGGCGCCAAGAAACTCTGTGTTATAAAACAGTTGAATAAAATACAGATTCTCGATTCAAATATTCAAAAATTTAATGAAGAGCTTACCAAAATAGAAATAACGTCTATTTAAAATGCAATTCATTAATGGCTCAAGGTACAAAGCAGTCCTAGCATCTGCTAATGATATTGATCTTATAAGAAACTCTCTCCGCAAACGACATCTTCAACAAAGTGAAGAGAGCACGAAAAATGTTTTACTTAAAATCAACAAAATAAAAACCAAATACAAGCGAATCAACAGAAGAAAGCAATTCAATACAGAGCATAATTCACTTAAGACCTATTTTAATACATGAATGCGAATCATGGACAATGACTAAAACAAATAAGGAAGAACTCCGAATATTTGAAAGAAAAATAATAAGAAAACTTTTTTAACGTCATTATCATATTGCTACAAATCCGTATAGAATAAGAACACGTACTAAATAAAGAAAGCTCTTATAAATATATTGTTTAGAAAAATAAATCGCTTAAGGTAGATCGGACACATGCATAGACGCCAAGATGTCAAACTTGGTTAAAAAACGTAAACTAATTTTTGAAACCAAATTCAGTATTTTGCTTTAATCTGTGCCTTCTAAGAATTGCAAGGAAAACAGACGTTGATAAAACTGTTATTAGGGACATGGGGAATCTAAAAATTGCATTCCACAACATATCTCCTCAACTAAGCAAAAATCCTTAACGAATTGATTTCTAGTACTCGTACAGAGTATATCGGAATAAAAGGAAAAAGACAGTTAAGCAAGAAGAAAAGTGCAAGCATTTACGTTTTAAGGGTGAAAGGATGTGCGCCCCATTTTTAGCTGACAAGCTTGCGGAGCATACTATTTCTGGTCCTTAGTTTGCCTTTTAGTTTTAAACAAGATTCTGTGATTTACAACGTGCGATATAAACTATCTACAAGGTATTTATAGGAAATTCAGAGTTCAAGGATTTCATCACACTATTGGATGTTCAGTTTTGTGAAAGCGCCTGTGTTGGGAAAATTGAAGGAGCGTTCCTAAGATTTTCGGGGTTTGGCTTAAAATTAAATCGTAGTTCATTTTTATTATATTTAAGGCATCTATTAGATTTTTCTCCACTCCAGCAACAAAAGTTTTTGGTTGTGCAATGTATGGTCTACATGAAAATCCTAGTATCTACTGGTATCTGTTGATCATTTGTGTAAATGTAATACAGTGTAGGTGCCATTACGCTACGCCAAGCGAGACCGTTTGTCTGCGTTCTCCATATTACCATTGAATGATACGAAAAATCTTCTGTTCTGTAGATATACGCGGATAAAACGATGTTTACAGTTTGTCATACAGTTTTTGAAGAAATGTCCTCTAATTTAATGTGTCGTAGGCGGCATTTAGATTGACAAATACCACCCCTGATACCTGATATCTTTCGTACCCGTTGTTGCTTTTTGCAACAACGGGTACGTTATTACGTACGTTATAAGTATTACGAATAAAAATAAATAAGCAAGAAGAATATAAGTGAACCATATTTAAAATAAGTGACAGAAAAAAGAATATTATATATACATTTACTTCTAAATTAAAAATAAAATACTCGTATGCCTGATCACGAAAGATACAAAATTTACAAGCTAAAAAGTATTTTTTAAAACAACCGATCATATTATATGTAATAATTGTAATAGATATGTTGGCTATAATCAAATTACCATAAAGTCACCGAAATATTTTATCTGAGTAATGATTCACTACTGATTGCTACGTTACGTTATACGATACATTTATAGTTAAAGCAAAATTAGGTGTTATGCCTACTTATTATTTTAGTATCTGTTACAAGTTACATACTAAAGTATTATAGTAAGATATTGAATTCCATACATTTAAAAATTGAAATATTGAAATTAGACAGTAGAAAATTGTAATTTTAAGATTGATTTACAAATTATTATAATTTAAATTTTACTACTTTATGAAAAAAATATTGTACATCATAAAACGTAGCAATCGAAACATCGAAACGTACATTTATATAATAAATTTTTCAGTGTCAATGCATTAAAAAAATACTAATACATAAAAATTGCCTTTTCCAAGCTTATAACAGACACTAACTTAAGTTTAAAAATAATTAAAGCAAGTAATATAAATTACCACCGTAAAATATTTAACTACATTAACCAAGTATTTGTGGAATTTCAGAATGAATAAATTGATTGATATTTAAATAAATTTCAAGTTCCAAAACGTACCTGCTATAAAATTTAAAAATCTACGACTAATCAAATTATTGGCAACATCGGAGGAGTTTAGTTGTGTACGGGGAAGAATACATACGGATCCCAAAAGTGTTTTACCCTATTACGGAGTTCATTTAATCCTACGTGTTGGTCGGAGTCTACATAAAGCACTACCCAGATAATAATATACACGGTGTATATTCTCCTGGAGTTAGTATAATACCGTTTTAGTACGGGGCCCACATTAACCGCTAGATCTATATATATATATATATATATATATATATATATATATATATATATATATATATATATATATATACATACTGGGTGATTGATTAGTGTGGGGAAGCTTAGGAGATCTGTTATAGTAAAAATTACAAAAAAAAGTTACTAACAAAAATTGTAGGCAGCTTTAAACTCCACATTTTAAAATTAGTTACAATCTCTCAGGGTGTTCCGTAAGATCGTGGCGGACCAAATTTATGTTTTTTTAAATGAAACACCATCTATTTTATTTTAAATTTGAAATCTGCTTCACTTCCACATCACAACAATGCAATGTTTTATTATGAATTTAATATTATTATACATAATATTATTTATTTAAAATATTTGTTTCATTTAAAAAGTTATAACAAATAATATTACCTGAAAATCGTATTAAGTTTAACTCCGTGTATAATTACCTAAAAATTAGTATAGGAACATTGATCTATTGCAACCATAATTTTTTAACAATTGTTAAAAATTATAAAACATATTCGTTTTTATAATATTCGTTAAATCAAATACAGAGTAAGTCAAAATGCAAGTACATTATTTTCTTGGTAATTTTAAATAGAACACCCTGTATTTTATATCACTATCGAAAAGTACTAATATCGTACTTCAAATTTTATGAATTACTTCCTATATCTAAAGTTATCAGTTTTCTAGATATTTTTATTTTTCCATCAAAGTATTAATTTGGTAGATATTTTAACGTTTCGTTTTAACGGACTTCAGCTGGTAACTGATTGACAAGATCCCATGAACGGTGTCGAAAACAAAATGTCAATGTACCATGAAACAATATTAGTTAAACATAGCATTACTACAACCAAAAGATTCAAAACTTTGATGATGTTAAAAATGATAACAGCAATCCAGGTGTTGGGATTTAAAAAATTTTAATTATTTAATATTTAATATAAAAGATGTAAAATTACTGATATTGTTAAAGGTCATGTTTAAGAGAATGACGTATGCATTAGGCAGCTTATATTATTCTTTGTCGTATGGAGTGTGGTCTAAAAAGTGTAATTTATAACAAATTAGCTTAGATATATGGGATTGTCCTTTTATGTTGCTCACATCTAGGACAAGGTAAAATTGAATAGTATATATTTGTAGCTAATGTAAGACTTCGTATTTAAATGAAATTGTTTAATACTGCTCGTATGGTAAAAAGGTTGTGTGCAAATTACAGTACTCTGATTGTGATGCTACATATATAGGTAGAACCTGTAGATCACTAACTTCCCGTTCCCTAGAACACACTAAAAAAGAGAACACTTCCACCTTCTCACAACATCTCGCACAACATAAACATACCCTCAACATCCCAGAAGACGTCTCTTTGTTACATAATATCCCTCAAAAAAATTTTCTAAAATTAGATCTATATGAAGATTTGGAAATAGTCAAAGAAAAGCAAAGAAGCCCCAACTGCGTTAATCGCCATGTATCTTTCAACCGTGACTTTCAACCCTTACACCGACAACTCTTCTCATAGCCCACACTTCCCAAATTTGCCTCATCTTCTTTACCTGACCTTCCTCTATAAACGTCAACACCTTAATCCTTTTCAACAATTGTTGCTCCTTTAAACAACCATTCTCTTTACACTATTGTCACAACCCTCCCTCCCAATTTTTCCGACCCTATTGTTAACTTTATAACCATCCACATCTATCATACCTCACTATTTCATCATTTTTACACTCTTCACGTTTACGTCATATTCCTGTCCATTCTTCTTTCTTTTGCTATTTCTCTGTCATTTCATATATCTACCATCCACTCATTAGTTCTAAACTCAGTAACCATTTAAACATAACCCAACAATTTATCAGAATTCACTATTTCCCACTTTACCAAAATCCTTAATCAACCATTGCTTCCCTCTCTTAGTCAACAACTTAGTACAGCACTTCAATTTCAGGATTTAATATATCGAATTTAATACAACCAAAATATATTTTGTTCAGGGTGCTAGATGCTGTAAGCATGGAGGACCTCTGTTATCTCTAATTTGTTGATTAACTCATTTATTTTCCTTTAACCCCCTCCCCTTTATTCTTTAGTCATTTCCTTTACTTTTATTCTTATCAAGTCTCTGAGGAGCTCAGCCTTTTCAATTTTAAATTAATTCCATATGTTATAACTTTAATTCCTTCAGCCGGAAGATTTCTAACCCTTTTCTCAATTTATTGGACGCACTTATATTAACCTTTTTACCATACGAGCGGTATTAAACAATTTCATTTAAATACGAAGTCTTACATTAGCTACAAATATATACTATTCAATTTTACCTTGTCCTAGATGTGAGCAACATAAAAGAACAATCCCATATATCTAAGCTAATTTGTTATAAATTACACTTTTTAGACCACACTCCATACGACAAAGAGTAATATAAGCTGCCTAATGCATATGTGTGTGTGTGTGTGTGTGTGTGTTTGGTGAGTTGGCTTGGAAACTAGTCCTTTAGCCACAGAATTGTAATGTAAGATATTAGTTTTTAAATAATGTAACCAACTTTAAATAAAAAGTTACATATTAGTTCGTATACTTCTCTACTATCTAAGGAGAGTAAATGGGTGATGTTTATGGGAGTCTGAATTTTAAGTTCTGATAGTTTTGAATACAGCTGATCTGTTTCATACCTATGTTTATCGCACTTAAAAAGAATATGGTTGATGTCACATTGTGATATATTATCGCATGAGCATACCCCAGAAGGGATAATATTTAACTTAGCCAAGTGAGCTGGGAATGCACCGTGATTAGTTTTCAGTCGAGTAATTGTGGCTGTCAACTTCTTTGGCATTGCATATTTGAAAATATAGTCAACATCTTGTGGTAGGGTAGGGTGGATAGTATAATATTGTTATTTGAATTCGTTGCTATGTTTTTCCATTTTTCTTTCCAATTTATAAAAATTTTGTTATAATAATGTTGTTGTAAGTCCTCCAATGTAAATATGGGAATATAGAGTCCAACATGAGTCGCATCTTTAGCAAGCTGGTCAACCAGTTCATTTCCCTCGATACCTATATGACTTTTAACCCAAATAACTGTAATATCTTTACTATATATTTTATTTTTAATAGCACAAAGAATATTATTTCTTTTATGTTGAGTCATATCTGAGTTTAATCCTTTAATGACCGATAATGAATCTGATAATATTACTGCTTTATTTAAATTGTGTGAATCTAGCCAATCTAATGCTTTTTCGATAGCTACCGCTTCAGCAGTATATATTGAACAATGTGATGGAAGTTTAATTTTCAAGGATTCGCTTTTATGTGGAATGTAAACTGCGCAACCTGTGGCACCATCCTCTTTTTTGGAACCATCGGTATACATTATTACGTGATCATTATAGTCACTCAATATGGATCTAAGTAAGACAAAGTTTATTTGTGGGAATTCTGTGTACTTTGGTATAATGACTTTTGGTTTATTTAATGTTACCTGAAAATTAGCTTTATATATTGGTAATCTTTTTTCTTTGCCATAGATATTAGGATACTCATTAGTTTCTAAGAAAGCATCAGCAAGTGGAGGAGAATTTTTTATGCGCCAGTATTTATTTGAGAGGTTTTCAATAGATAACTCATACAGTTGACTAAGTAGATTATTATTATTTAATCTTAGCTTCAGGATATGTTTAATTGCCATAATTTCTCGACGATTTTGAAGAGGTATTTCATTACTTTCAGCAAGTAGTACATGGCAAGGAGTAGACTTCATGGTGCCCAAGCATATTCTTAGACATTTAAACTGAATGCGGTCTACAGTTAATAAGTGTGTGTTACTGGCGGCACCATACAGAATGCAACCATAGTCTACAATAGATCGCACGTAGGCTCTGTAAAACATCAATGCAACTTTGGGGTCAGCACCCCATCTTCGATTAGTAACACGTTTAAGAATATTAATACCTTTTTCACACCTACTTTTTATATATTCCACATGTTTTGACCATAAGAGTTTGGGATCAAGAAGAATGCCAAGATATTTGTATTCTTTGACAATAGGTATATCATATCCAGACAACTTTATTTTGTCAGGCGTACGAATCCTATGTCTAGTGAATATCATTGTGGCTGATTTGTCAGGGGAAATGGTCAGTCCATGATTTTTTACCCAGTTATTAACGTTTTGCATGATGAATTCCAGAGCCTCCAGGCAGTCAGTATACGAGTTACGCTCTGTATAGATGCATATGTCATCAGCGTATTGGATGCAATTGATTGTGTTGTCAAAAATGCCATGAATACTTGCTGAAAATATGTTGAACAATAACGGACTTAAAACTGATCCTTGTGGAAGACCTGTATGAGCAATTCTAGGACCGTGTAGTTGGTTTAAATGATCTTTAATATATATAACACGATTATTATAAAGATGAAAAATATTAGTCGCTATATTTTGAGGTAATCCTATATCATATAGTTTTTTGTGTAAAATGGTTAAATTAACAGAATCATATGCCCCTTTTAGGTCTAAAAACAAACAAGCAAGATAATTGTTTCTGGAAAACGTTATTTGAATGTCGGTAACTAAATGTGATATTGCATCCAGTGTACCAACACTAGCCCTAAATCCATATTGTGTACTTGGAAGGATACTATAATGTTCTATAAGCCATTCTAATCGAGTCTTAATAAGTCTTTCAAATGTCTTGCATATGCAAGACATTAATGATATCGGTCTGTAAGAAGAGGAGAGTGTTTTATCTTTATTAGGTTTAAGAATTAAACAAATAACTATTTCTTTCATATGATCCACATATCTTCCATTGAAAAGCCAATCGTTGAAAATTGTTAGTAAACTTTGTTTAGCTATAAGAGGTAATTCATATATTATGTTATAAGTAATTTGATCGCGCCCCGGAGCCGAGGACTTTGAAGACTTGAGTGCAGCCTCAAATTCTATCATATCAAAACTTTCCTGGAAAATATTGTATTTACAAGTTTTACTGTTATCCTGAATAGGAAGGTCAACATATGGCGGAGCAAATTTGTCGAGCAACTCTTCTATTAGTTCATTTGGCAGGGGATATCGTCTTGTACGGTAATTTTTATTCACTAGTTTATTAACAAAATTCCAAATTTTACTGATGGGAGTATTTTTGTTTAAAGTATTTACAAAGTTAATCCACGAACTTTTTTGTTTGTTTGTAAAGAGGAGTTTACTTTTGGCTTGAATTTGTTTGTATTTAATATAGTTTTCAAAATTTGATGCTTCAATGTATCTTTTGTAAGCAACTTTTCGTGAAATGATCATATTTTTGCATTCATAATCCCACCAGACTGGAATTCGAGATTTTGGCTGAAAGGAATTTTTGATATTCATAGAAATCGAGGCAGCATCGTCAATTGTCTTTAACAGGAAGTCAAAACGTTCCGCTGAAGTGATATTATCGGTTATATTTTCGGATAATGTTTTTTCTATATGACCTTTAAAGATATTCCAGTTTGCTGAAGACTCTTTCCATTTAGATGAAGGAATTATTGTACATGGGTGATAGTCCAAGTCGATAGTGATTACTATAGGTAAGTGAGTTGAACCCAGAGTATCGGGAACAGGATCCCATGTGGTGTATCCAATTAGATTTGGTGTAACAAGGGATAGATCCACCATTGATGGAAGTTCATTAGGTCTTGTTACTTTGGTCGGTCTACAGTCGTTTAGCAGAACTAAATTACTGTTATCTAGCGCGTCTACTATACACTTGCCCTGAGCGGAATCCTTCAAGGAACCCCACCTACTGTGGTGTCCATTGAAGTCCCCACCAATGACAACCCTACCACTAAATTGAGTTAAAAGCTTTTCCCAATCTCTATTATTAACTATTACTTTGGGTGGTTTATAAATACAAACGATTACCAATTTAATTTGTTCTATAAAAACTGCACACGTTTCAATACCTTTATTAAAGTTTTTCTTTACATTAATTTCAGTAAAACAAAGGTTATTTGATATGAGGATGGCTACACCACCGTAACCATCAGGTCTATCGCTTCTGATAACGTTGTAACCTGTTAAACCAAAATTTTTATTTTTAGAAAGCCATGTTTCATTAAGCAGAATGACATCAACAACATTGTGCTCGAGATAATTAAGTAAACTAGGTTTATGTTTATTTATAGATTGACAGTTCCACTGCAGTATGTTAAATGTCCTGTTGTTCCCCATCGCTTTCAATATCTGTTAGGTTGTTCAACATTTTTTCAATTTCTTCTTTTGTATTTTTTTGTAAGTTAGGTAAAAATATTTTAGGGTTAATTGTCTTGATGATATTTTCTATCAAGGCTGGAATTTCATTGATTATTTTACATTCTATTTTTTCTTTATACGCCATAAACTCGTCCCTGTAGGGATTAGGGATTATAGGTTGGGATGAGGTGTTTGTAGCATTGGGAAATCTTGGGAAAGTTGGTGTCTTTTTGATCGCAGTAGGAGAGATAGCTTTACGCTTGTTTCTTGTTTTTTTAATGGTAGGTACATAGGATTGATTTTGATTTGTACCTTCAGGGATGTTAGGGGTTAAGGCGGGGAAATTTTGTATAGTATTGAGGATATCGAATCTATTATTTGTAGTTACCTTGGCGTATGAAGGATTGTTAGCTATGGTTTCTGCCTCTTTAAAGGTAGTGTTTTCTAAAGCCATTATTGATTTTATTTTGTATTGGTGTTTAAATGCAGGACACTGTTTAGAGAGTGAGTTGTGTTCAGTGGAGTTGCAATGTAAACAAAATAGAGAGTTAGTGCATGTTTCATTATTATCATGAGTTTGACTACATTTTTTACAACGATTTGATGTTGATTTGCATTGCCGAGCAGTATGACCGAAACGAAAGCAATTAAAACACTGAACAACCGGATATATATATTGTTCAACATTAAACCTAACCAAGTCTAAATTAACAGTCTTAGGAATGCTATTTCCTTCAAATGTCAAAATGACCATCTGGCGAGGTACAAGAATTGTTTCATTATCCGAATCAATTATTTTCCGTTTTAACCTTTTTACTTCGACAACATTTTTATCTGAAACAATATTTTCTAAAATATACTTTTCATCCAAAAACGTATCGACTTCCCTAATAATTCCCTTCTTTTGAGTAAAAAATGATGGAATATACGCTACAAGTTTATTATCCTTAATAAGCTCATGTTCAATTAGAGAATTTGCGCAAGTATAAGTTCTAAAAATTACTTTTACCTTATTTCTGCCAACAGTTTTAATGTCTAGTACATCGTGTTTAAAATATTGGTTTTTAAATAGATAATGACCGACACCTACTGGTGATAAACGGGACAAGTTTTTGTCTGTAGATTCTACAAAGACATTATAATACCCTGAATCATTTACTTTATATCTGTTATTTAAATTAATATACCTTTTGTCTTCCGTATCCATTAATGATATATTATTCTGGGGTGGCTCAACACCACCCCCCGATTCACTCATAATAATAAATAATTAGATCCTACCTTTTTTGAAGATCGGTTGGTTTATTTTCAAATTAAATACCTATTAATTTGATAATAGCACTAGTTAAGGACCCGGCACAGATTTATCGAACGATGTTCACCTGTTAACTGTCCAACGAATACTGGCCTAATGCATACGTCATTCTCTTAAACATGACCTTTAATAACATCAGTAATTTTACATCTTTTATATCCAATATTAAATAATTAAAATTTTTTAAATTCCAACACCTGGATTGCTGTTATCATTTTTAACATCATCAAAGTTTTGAATCTTTTGGCTGTAGTAATGCTATGTTTAACTAATATTGTTTCATGGTACATTGACATTTTGTTTTCGACACCGTTCATGGGTATCTTGTCGATCAGTTACCAGCTGAAGTCCGTTTGAAGAGGTTTACTCTCCGGACACTGGAACTCACTTAAAGCATGGGTGTATGTTACCTGAAGTAAAATTTAATTAAAATTTTAACCATCAAATAATATTAATAACATTATGTACAATCTTTTGTAACTATATATATTTTAAAGGGTTTTTACCCTAATATTTGGTGGCTCAGGCATGGTAACCTGTAAGTATAACCATTTTGCTTTTTTAACCTTAGTCAAAATTTTAAACCATGTTTGCTTCAATTAAATGGTTTATACTTATTTTAGGTATTTTTGACCTGATGATGGAACTGTTGTTCCGAAAACGTTCGTGTTTTTGATGTAGCCCTTTTAAGGGTTTTTATAAAATATACCCATTTACAAAGATTCAACCTCTTTTTTTGTGATACGTGGTATACAGCCAGCTGCAGGAATTATTTTCCTTGTGGATTTCATAAATTTTAAATTTTAATTGAATTATTGGGCTCCATTACTGTTCGATTGCACCGTAATCATTTATCTCTCTGTATTGTCGAATTATAAATACACACTTTACGAAACAAAAAATTTTTATCTACAGAGTACTTGTCACAACCTTTTAAAATTGTATAAATTGTCTGTAGATCGACACCTAATATATGGAAATTGATTTTTCCTCATGCAGCATATTATTTATAAGTAAAAATTTACAAAACGACTTAAGTATTATATAATTATGTAGTCACTCATTTTGAACATTTTTTTTACAGGATCGCGAAAGTAACCGAGGACGATGTGGCCGTGGAGGAAGCAGAAACTAATGTATAGAAGAAATATTAAAATAAACTAAACACAACCACCATAACCACTGTTTATGGCTGCTGTGTTTACTATAGAGTTATTCCTATTATCGGCTTTTTAACAATTTTTATGGACAAATCATTCATATAATAAATAATCCAATCGTTGTTCATTTCCCGGGGTATTTTAATAAATTAAAACATAATTTTCGTACATTTTCATCTTTTATATATGAATTATGTTATGATAATTATTTCTATGTGACTGGTACATGTAGATCAATATTATTTTTCTACAGAGGTTCGAAATTTTAGCCTCTGACGACAACTTTCAGATTGTGATACTTACATTCAGTTGTAAAACATTTTTTAATAACAGAAATAAATGTCAGCATATACTTATGAAGTTATACATATTTAACTAAATCTTAAATCCCTTTCCACGCTAAAGTTCATTATCATTCATTAAAAACATCATTTTTATTTCATTTAAAAAAAATAACAAAACGAACTAATTGTATATATAGAGTAGTTTATTATAGTATCAGCAAATCGACCAGTAAGAAATAAAACTCTATTTTTTTAGGTCTCAATATTTCGTCATTATTTTGTGACTTCTTCAGGAGAAAACTGTGAGTGTATTAGAATTATGGGATGTTAACAAAGTGAATATTTTATTACCAAAAAAGAAGAAATTTAAAATTCGCCAACACACAACGTAGGGGATGTAAGTTAAATATTGTTTGAATTTCACGTTGTGTAATAATACAAAAACAAATCGCTCAAACTAAACTGTATTGTAGAAAAAAAGCACATGTAAAATATTTTATAAACGAGAAATTTAAAAATAGCGTCCTTATCCTAACGCTGATGTGATGAAACTCTCTGAAGGTCGACCTTCTTCTGTCCACAACTACCTGGAGCCGCTCTCGAGGGGTGTAAAATGAAGGTCGGGTATAACTTAACTGAAAGTGTATCATACGGGGTTGCTAGAAAGTTTTAACATTTAAGCCGCCTCCCTTGAACGCCTACAGGAGTTCAACAAGTAATTGAGTTGAGTTAAAAGTTTCTTTCACTGTTTGTTTCACTGAAGCTGAAGTTACTGATCTGTGCGTAGAACGCACACGTTTTGTCATTGGTCGCTTGAAACAACCTCTGTTATTTTTAATTGTCACTGCACGAACCATTTCGTTACTACCCGCATGTAATTGAGTCACTCTACCCAGGCACCATCTTAACGGTTCAGTCCAGTTTTTTTTCAGTGGACATCTAAGAAATTCCGTTCAGGAATTGCGGTCAATGTTGATCCAATTAAAAAGTGTGCTGGAGTAAGAGGAAGTAAGTCGGAAGGGTCGTTAGACATTGGTGAGAGTGGTCGTGAGTTTAGGCAAGCTTCAATTTAACATAAAACAGTGGAAATTTCTTCATATGAAAGAATTATATTGCCAATGACACGCTTTAGGTGAAATTTCACAGATTTTACTCCCGCCTCCCAAGTGATCTTGGAAAACTCCTCCAAAGTGAGGTGATCGTGGCGGAATAAACTGCCAATAGATACCTTCGGTAGTTAAATTGTCTCTAATAGTTGAACAAGAGGTGTCAAAAAATTTGACAAGCTCATTTTTTGCACCAACGAAGGTACATCCTAGAACAATAGTGGAGTCGCACCAGTAAGTGATTTCTTCGAAATCTAATTGCATCTGTTGTTTTACCTTGTCTATCAACTCAGTTAGCAAGTAAGCTCCAAAGTTCTAGGCGCGGTACCGTGAGGATATGTTTTAAAGGAGCTACTCTGGTTTTGGAACAAAGTAGATGACAATGAAAATTTTCGAAGTTTTCAGATGAACGAATATAAATGCAGTGGTGGATGTATCTGAAAAACCGTGTAGTTAAATTGACTTGTAGTTTGTACAAATTACATGCTTAGAAATTTGTAACTGATTAAATGTAGTTATTAGTATGTTAAAGTTGAGTCTGATAGGTAACCCATTTCGTAAAGATATCCATGGGAACGACTTCGTCCCAGGAAATTTTTAATTTCCACAAACCTTGGAGAATAATTTTAGCTGCTATAGTTACAGCCGAAAGCAAACCTAGTGGATCAAATATTTTCGATATAGTGGAAAGAATAAGTCTCTTTGTAACTTTACACTTGTGCTCTATAGGTTGAACATTGAAATGGAAAGTGTCAGATTTTGGACTCCACAATAAACCCAAAGTTTTGATAGTATCGTCAGCTCCAATTTCCAAGGAAACATTATTTTGATCGTCAAAGTTTAAAATAGGTGCGTTGACTGCTTCTATTGTAGAACCACCTGTGTCAAGATCGTCGATATAAAAGTCCCGTAAAATTATAGAAGATATGTCGGGAAAATCTAGTGGCAAGAAAACTAGCAGAAGCAATACCTTAACTTACGGTGGTTAATAAAGTATAAGTTTCGAGAGAGTTTGTTGTATGATCAGATCGCCATATGATCTTTTGTAAGGAGCGTTCTTCCTCCTTTATCAGTATTTGTCGATACATCTTTTCTATATCGGCTGTTAGTACAAAACTATGTTTACGAAAACGTGAGATGATAGTAAAAAGATCATCTTTTAAATTAGGTCCAACCATAAGAATGTCGTTCAGGTTAAAACCTGAATCTGTATTGGCCGAACCGTCAAGAACAACACGAATTTTATTGCCTCTATAGACACAATGATGAGGAAGAAAGAACTCAGATCCTATGGTTTCAAAGGGTGAAACGGACATACGGTGTAAGGATAAATATTCATCGATAAATCGAGTGTAATCATCTTTTAATTCAAAATTCGCATTAAGCTTCTTTTCGAGAGAATAAAATCTTTTTGTTGCTGTAGTCTTAGTGTCGCCTAGATTGTCGACGGAAGATTTCAAGGGAAGTGATACTACAAACCTACCAGAAGAATTAAGAGAGGTCGTTTTTAAGAAGTGATTTTCACAAGAAAGTTCTTCGTTGGAAAAAAATTTTGTTTTTTTCATTCTTCAATTTCCCAAAATTTTTAAAGTTGATCTTCAATGCTCAAATTGTTTATGGTCGACCAATGGCATGTAGTTCTGGCTGCAAGGGTATTGTTTGGAAATAATGGACCTAAGATAATCTATCCGAGTTTGGTTTTTTGAAGAAACTTCGGTTGTCCAGATGGTAATTTAATATGACTAATACAAATTAAATTTCAGAATATGTCTGCACCGATAAGAAGATCAAATAGAGATGAGTAATATTAGAAGAAATATTAAGTGATTTCTTATCGAATGTGACAGAAGGTAAATTTCCTGCAATTTCCGGAAGTACTAATCAAGAAATTACTTGAGAAAAGTTCAAAGTTTTGGATTTAAATTTTACTGATATTGTGTAGCTTACAATAGAATTTGTTTGGTTTATACCAGAAATAGAAAAATGTGTTTTGGTTGTAGGGAACCTTAAAAGATTTAATAGGCGCTGGGAAATGAAATTACTTTCCGAGCCGTTATCTAGAAGCGCACGAGCCTCGTATTCGTTACCTGATTTGTCAAAGATGTTTCTTTTTATAGTTGATAGCAAAGGAGTAGAGTTGTGCTCAAACGAAATGTTACGTGCTGTCAGTGCATTAGAGCCTTCTGATATACCTGGACTTGAGCAAGGTAAACTGCTGATGGTTTGATTACTGGTTTTAATAAGCTTTTGTGAGTTACCTTGAAAATGTAAAAGTGTGTGGTGTATTTTCCCACATTTACGACACCCGGAAGATTTGCATTCCTTAGTGAAATGACCACTACGCAGACAATTTATGCAAAGTCATAAGCGTTTTGCTTCATTATGTCTTAATGATTTTTCTAATTTGTAAAATTCAGGACAAGTGTAAATTAGATTTTTTTGTTTACATAAAGAACAGTTGGAAGAATTATTAGTTGACCAGAAATTCCTGCACTTGGGATTGCCTGTAGATGGAAATTTGGGACGAGATTTTTCTTCTTGGTTATTAATAAATTCTAAGACTCTACATTTGCCTTTTAGAAATTCAGTTAAGTTACTCAAAGTGGGTAATGTGATCTTGTCGTCTTTAATTGATAGTTTCCATTCTTTGTGTGTAGCATTGTCTAGTTTTGTGGTGATTAGATATATGATAAGGGCATCCCAAGATGTTGTGTCTAAGTTTAAGGACTCAAGAGAGCGTAAATGTCTGTGGAAACCATCAAGTAAAGTGCGTAAATCATGATGTGAATTTTTTGAAACATTTGGTAAGTTAAATAATTTTTAATATGATTATTAACAAGAAGATATTTGTTTTCGAATCTGTCTTTTAGTAATTCCTATGTAGTTTCACATGTTGCCTCAGGAATGTCCAGGTTACGTATTGTTTCTGTGGCAATACCTTGTAAGGATAATCTTAGATAATGGAATTTCTGAATGTTGGAAAGTTCGTGTTGGTATGTATGATAGAATTAAATGTATCTCTAAAGATCAATCAATTATCATAATCACCCTCAAAGGAGGTCAAGTTGATAGCGGGTAACCACGGGGTTTTGAAAGATTGCTGTCAATAAAGACTCGCACATCGCTCATTTTTACATTTTTAAAGTCAAATTTATGTCCTGTCTTTAAGTGGTGGTCTACTAAGGTACATGATAGGACTAAATATATACTAAATGTATTCTAAGTAACATATGGCATGATAGATTCCAATCTTTAAAAAACAAAATCTTTTAGTTACTCTACCTACAATTTTATTCCATGTTTTAGTATCAGTCTTACAATAACTAACTACGTACCAACAATTACATTTTATAGATCAATTTAAGATGCTCATGATCCTTTCCCGTTTCTTTAATATTAATTGCATCTTTTCACCTTAAAATATCAATAATACTTCCTCTTTTTCACAATTTATTTATTAAAAATTGTTCAATCTTAGACTTCACTCTATAAAAATATAATATATTGCAGATACCATAACTCCTAAATATGTCAAAATCATTTAGATATGTTGGCGAATTCTAAATTTTTATTTTTTAGTTGTAAGTAATGAAATATTCGCTTTGTTAATATCTAGTAATTCTAATAAATTTACATCTTTGTCCTGAATAAGTCACAATGACAAAATATTGGGACCTAAGTCAAATAGAGTTTTATTTCTTACTGACCGATTTGCTGATACTATAAACTACTGTTATTAAACAGAGTACTGTCGAAAATAATTTGGACAAATTATAATTATATATATATATATATATATATATATATATATATATATATATATATATATATATATATATATATATATATATATATATATATATATATAATGAACCAGAATGTTAACGTTTAATTCTTTATATATATATATATATATATATATATATATATATATATATATATATATATATATATATATATTTATATATTGATTTATAGTATCAGCAATCGGTCTGTGGGAAATAAAACTCTATTTGTTCTATGTCTCATTCTTTCTCATTCCTCTACTATTAATTTTATCTTTAAACCTTATAATATTGATAATACTGTCATAATAATTGTTTATTTTAACTTATTCAGCTAAAGATTTTACATTAAGAATTCCCTCTATAAAATATAACGTATTGCGATTACCATAATTCCTAAATAAATCAAACAAAAATGTCATTTACCTAGATATATATATATATATATATATATATATATATATATATATATATATATATATATATATAGTTTGGGTTTGTAATCATCCTTTAAAGTGAAACTCTTTAAGGTTTTCTGAGCTTTTGAGTTTATTTAACTCTTTATCAAAATATACATTGAGGACGCTACTACTATAGAATTAACAGTCTCTTCTCTGCAACATTCTATATGTATTAATAGTCACTAAGGCCCTATCTAAACATATATATATATATATATATATATATATATATATATATATATATATATATATATATATATATATATATATATATATATATATATATATATACATTTGGAATTTTTTTACGGAACATAGGATTTTTAATACAATAACTCAGATTCCCTGATTTGCAATTAACCAGTGTAAATTTCAATATAACTTATAACGTCAATATAATGTTTTGTAACTTATTTATTTGTTCCATTGGATTGCCTCCCATCTGCGGTTTGTAGTGGCACGTCGACAGTGTTGTTCCGTCTACCAATTTTTCTTAAAAGTCCGGTTTTGTGAAGATAATAATAATGTTTTATTAACATCAATTTTGTTTGTGTTTATTAGGTATTATTTGAATTATTAAATTTATACTTAAATACATTTATTATTCCAAATATTGTTTATATTTTCGAATTAAAAAGAGTGTTATTATTATTATTTTATTTTTGAAATTACTTTTTATTTTTAGAAATCTACTTTTTTTAGTTAAATAATATTTTTAATTCCATATCAACATTTAAATATGTAAGTTTTTGGCGAATTGACATGCACTCTAGCTGTGTTCCGTTTTTACACTTACACTGGCGGCATCGCGGCCTGAATTGACTTGACGATGATCGTTTGCGAAGGTACGGTAGGAGAAAATCGACTAGAGAGCTGAAGAGATGAATCGCGACGTTGTATTGAAATTAACACTGGTTAATTGCAAATCTGGGGATCTGAGTTATTATATTAAAAATCCTATGTTCCGTAAAAATTTGTTCAAATCTGTATATATATATATATATATATATATATATATATATATAAATATATATATATATATATATAAATATATATATATATATATATATATATATATATATATATATATATATATATATATATATATATATATATGTGTGTGTGTGTGTGTGTGTGTGTGTGTGTGTGTGTGTGTGTGTGTGTGAGAGAGAGAGAGAGAGAGAGAGAGAGAGAGAGAGAGAGAAAGAGCAATATTTTTACTTTTCTACCACTTTTGTAGAGCTCCCGCGGATTTTTACCAAATTTTAGTATATTACTGTACTTTAAAAAGTAGCCTGTAGCTATTTTT